>NW_008672927.1:0-18760 GCF_000695815.1 Acanthisitta chloris
ACAACTACCTGAAAGGAGGCTGTAGTAAAGTAGGGGTCAGTCTCTTCTCCCAGGAAACCAGCAGTAGGACAAGAGGGCACAGACTCAAGCTCTGCCAGGGGAGGTTTAGGTTAGATATTAGGAAGAGATATTTTTCACAGACAGAGTTATCAGACATTGGAATGGGCTGCCCAGGGAGGTGGTGGATTCACTGTCCCTGGAGGTTTTCAAGATAAGACTGGATGTGGCACTTAGTGCCACGGTTTAGTAACCATGGTAGGGTTGGACTTGGTGATCTTTGAGGTCTTTTCCAACCCAGATGATTCTATGATTCTCTGATTCTATGATCTACCTATTAAAAGCAGATTTTGAAAGCAATTGATTCAGAGTCTGCTTAGAAGTTCTGCTTCCACTGTTTCCTTCAAAAAATTTAGTGCAATATGATATTGCCAGGCTGGACTTCCTGGCAGCCAGCCATCATGGGGATTATCTAGTATCATCTAAGGATCATTTAATTATTTAATACCACTCAACTGAAATGACATACCCTTGCCATTCTGAGAGAGCAATATTACAGTGGGGCCAGAAAAGACCTACAAAACCCAAGAACAAATTGTTTTCTTGAAAGTGGTCAAAATTTTTAGAAGCTCTAGTCTTTTCAACTGTCATATCTAAAGCCTGTCACTGAAAAAAGTCATTCTGCCAGTGGAGATGAAGTAATTTTTTCCCAGGTGATTATTATTTTGGGTAGTATACTGAAATGAATATGATTACCATTACATCATACAATATAAATAACGTTGCAGTGTTATTATTTCTCCTATTTGCATAATAGTTAATGAAATTGGGAGGAAGCAGTATGCCAAAGTATACAAACATCAAAGTTCCTATTCTCACAGATTCAAGGGGAAGGATGGCTGTGCTTGAGCAGGGAGGTTGGACTAGATGACCCAATGTGGTGCTTTCCGACCTGACTGATTCTGTCATTCTGTGATTCTGTGAAGCACAGCCAGCTTATTAGTTAAAAAAAAACCCCAACTGTGACCAAACAGACCGTGTGACTTCTATCCCGTTATTTAAAAGCAACAGTTTATAGCTTTAACATCCTTTTTATTTTCCAGGTATGACATGCAAAGCTGCATTTGCAAGACAGATAACATGAACAAAGGTAAAAATCGTGTCAGTGTCCATTTATGATCCTATAATTCTAGGGTGTCAGTTAACAAAGAAATAGAATACAAAACATGTACAAGTTTTAAAAAAAAAAAAAAGCCCAAACCTACAGGCAAACTATGTAGCTTTATGCAAGCTGCATGACTGACATAAGCTATTTACCATTTTATCAGTGACTGAATAATAGAAGCAGGTGTTCCTACTGGTCTAGGTGGAATACTCTCACTAAACATTTTCTAAATCTATCGGTCTTGTATCAGTGATGCATTGTGTTGCTGTATTTTCCAGGACCTAAGTTATGAAATAAATTCACAATACACCAGCTTAGAATCAACCAGCAATGCTTATATCTCAGGTACTGTAAGCTATTAATTCTTCATTTAGAAGAAAATGAATTCAGTTTCTCCAAAGAGATAGTGTATTTAACTTTTTATGTAAAGTGCCTAGCATACTTTCTCTATGTAAATCGTGGGGACAAGAATTTTAAAAATCACTATTTTCTCATAGTCTTCAAGAAGAATAAAAAGAAGAACATGCAAGTAATAAAATAATTCAAACCTATAGGTTTTAAACCACTGCAGCTCTCACATACAATTTTGAAAACTCCTTAAAAATAAATTTATTTAGGAACACTTATTGTATATGTTTACTTTTTTTTTTAAATAAAAAAAAACCCTGTGGACATAAAGTAAGCATTTATCTAATACATGTTGAAATATTATTTACACCGACTCTTTTGATATATTCATCATCGAGCAGCAAAGATGGTAATGACACACATACACAAGCATTTCTAGCTTCATAAAGTTTCAGATCTCTTTATACCCACATTAAAGCTGCTTTTAAGTGGAAAGATGATCTTCTTCTTTCACCCACCATCCCCTTCCATAACAAAAGCTATTTCCTACAAAAACTGTAGTTCCCAGTAAAATACTTTATAAACTTTTTTGAAACTTTTCTCAATCTATAATTTAGCAACATACAGTTATTTAAGGAAATTATTAAAACAATAAAATATCTTCTAAAATTTTTGTTACTATGTCTTGAAGTAGTTCTGTATGTTGCTATCTCTTTTACCTGTGAAATAACAGGTATATACACACATTTTGGAAGCAATGGTAAAACTACATATCCTAGATATTCAAATAAAATTAATCAGATCTAATGTCTTAAATCTTCTGTATCTAGAGATGAAAAAATCCTGTAGGACTCTTTACAGAAAAAGACAAAACAACTAAAGTAAAATTAGGTCATAATGCACCAAACAGAAAAGTTGAAAGTGGGGCTAAACTTGTACACTCTCTCAGCTGAAGCTCAGATGATTTAGAGTAGATTTGGAAATGAATGGCTGACATAGATTTTTGTCAATTCTGATTTCATTTTGTGTGGCAAATTAGTGTCTTCTTTTAGATAATCTCCAAGCTCAATCAACTAAAATTTTCTCATTGAAGAGGAGAATGGTAACTTTAAACCCATAATGCAAACTTTCCATTCCTAAAGCACATTCTGTATATTTTTCATTGCTGTGGCCTGTATGTCTTACTTACCAAGTTTAATAGGCTCTAGATTCTTTTGTCATTCCTCAATCATTGTTCATGTTACCTAATACACCCACTTATTTACCTCTTCACTCTATTTGTATTTAATTTTTATTTGCTACTGCTGAGTATTGCTATTGCATATAATATAAAAAATGCTGCCTCCTTTTACCAGTTCTTAGTCTTGTATGACAGTGCTTGACACTGAAAGGCACTATAGAGTCTGTGAGAATTAAAAAACAAGTCTGTGACTTATAAGAAGCTAGTAAGAACAGTGCAGTATAGCTCTACATATAGTGTCCAAACCTCTTCCACCATATGCATGACCAATGAGCTACTGGTCTCTTTAAACATGAGGGTGTTGCAAGACCTTTGATTTTGTTGATGGTAATGGTGTTGCAAGTTTTGAATTACTATGACAAAATCTGGCATATAGTGCAACACATGTCCAAGGTATCTGTGGAAATCTTTCTGAAAATAAAGGTAGCTTTCAGAATAAGCAAATTTTTTAAAGGACATCTTTCTGCAGAAAATATAAAGAAAGCAAAAAAACCCCCCACCTTTGTCTTTCTCTTAGACAGAAAGATGAAACTCTACTCACTTTTCCTCTTAATCCTCTGCCACCTACCTTCAGACTGTCTGACCATCCCTGGAGTCAGTCCAGGGAGTGAAATTATGGATTTTATGCCAGTAGTTTCTACTGTCTTCTTTAAAAATCCCTCCTCACATTCCACTCACTATCTGCATGGAGTTCACTGCCATGAGAATAGTGTTTCAGAGTTGTCATAGGGCTAAAAAGCAAGGGCTGGAATAGAAGGATGTAAAGAGACACACACACACACACACATAGACACATGTGCTCTTGGTGGTCCATGTGACTATTTTGTCTGTTTTACCATGACTGAGTACTGGGTGGAGGTGACAGCTCCTTTTAGTATTTACTGAGGCTGATGGTCTCCTTCCACATGCATGGCTAGGGCTTATGTGTGCTCTTTTTGCAGGGCTTTGCACACTTCAAGAATCTCAGCATCACACATCTTGAACTATAACAATTTGTCTCCTGCAAGGGGAGCGCAAGGTTTCTGGGTACAGTAGGCACACAGCAGTTAGCAATGTTTTGAAGCAGAGGCACACCTCAATGCCCAGAGAAAAGGGAGTATTCCCTTTTTCTGACAAGAATTTCCACCCTGAGAAGGATAATTGTTTCCCAGCAAAATATTTTCTTGTAAAAGCTAGTGTGTTTTCACTGTTTTCGTGAGAAGTGTCTATATGATCAGTTTTTCCAGTGAAAACAATTCCCAACAAATTCTAGCTGCAGCTTCTTAAGCAAACAGATATGGATATTGACATCTCTGCACAGAACACTTTTATTTGTTTCTCAGTAGGACAGAGTGTAATTTAACTTGTGCTTGTACTAAAAGTCATAAAGAGTTAGCAAACACCTTTTTAATTCCTGGATCATTTTACTATGTTGCCTACTGCTTTATGGTCCCTGGAGAATAGCTTAAAGTTTTATGAACATTCAAAACAAATTTCTATTAGACTAAGTGAACCACCTGTTACAGATGTCTTTTTAATAACTCTCTTGGAGTACACTAGAAGTGATTCAATTAAATTAGTTTGAAATGTGTGGTTATTCTTGTCCAATAAAACACTTTATTGAGAGTCCTTTGTGTTCATAACCAACCTTGGTAGAAACCCATTTCCAGTTGCAAGTCAAGACAGCACTAGCCCTTAATGTTCTAATAAATGGTTTAACAACTGGGAGCTAATTGTCACAGTGGGACAGCCTGGGAAGCTTGTAATCAGGTCTGTATTGTCACAATTCATTTTCATATTGTAGCAAAATAACCTCAGGAGCCCTTTTGAATTAAAAGAAATCTCACTTTATACTCACGGAAGCTCAGTCAATGCACTTTAAATCAGATTCAGTAATTTCAGACCACCTTAATCTCCTCAAAATCAACAGCCAACATTTTCTTGCTATGTCTAGGAATGACACTTCAGCAATAAAATCCCATTTCCAAAAAATGGATGGGATACATTCAGTGGCAAATTACTTGTAATATTTTACAGATTTACTCCACTACACACTTACTACAAATCTTACAAAATCAGCACTTATTTAAACCACAGGCGTGTTTATAGACAAGTAGATATTGTAAATCATAGCCAGGATCCAACTGTTAAAATAAACTTACTTGCAAAGAGATATCTCTTCTATGAGTATGCTAATAAATCCAAACCTAACTTCAAATGTATCTAAATTCAGGGTACAACGGTGCTTGAGATTTTTTGAAATAAACTGTTTTCCATTCACTCAGTCTCACCTTCTCCATGTTTTTCTTAATTTATTTTCAACTAATTCTATAAGACTACTAAGATTTTTAACAAAGAAAAATATAAACATCTAAACAATCCATTTAAATAAAGAGAGACCCTTCTACACAAAAGCTTAAACAAAAGGATAATTAATTAAAGCAACACCTTCCAAGTTTCAGACAATGAAAGTTGCAAAAGAAGCCCTCAAGGCTTCTATTGTTCATAGTTGTTCAGATAACAAACCCATTTGCCAGTTTGGTGGAAGCCTTTGCTTCATAAAAAAGGCCTGGGACTACCATAGAAAGGTTTTCAGGTGCCAGAAAGCCTTATTAAAGATGTGAAAAACTTGCAAAACACATCTACACCAGCTGAGCTGAAAGCATTTGGTCTCACTTACGTAGACACTGACTTTCACCTGTGCTTTTTTTAACAAATGGAAATAAATTAGAAAATCAAAATGGTCATATATTCACTGGCTTCTGTTCAGGGAAGAAATTATATGCCCATAGAAAACAAAATTAGAGTTGCTTCTAAATTGGTTTGTGGATGCAAGTGAGCCCCTTACGATTCATTCTGAACACAATGTTTAGATGTGATTTTTTTTTCCTCCACCTATGAGAAAATGTCTACATTATTTTTCCCGGACCTAGCCAAGACTATTATGAAAAATCCTACTTATCAACCAGCACTACTACTGGAATTAACTAATGAATTAAACCAGCATTCCTACTAGAATTTCACATTAAATTCCAAAGACAAAGAAGGCACTTTTGTTAACCACTTTTTCAGAGATCATGTTCAGTTGCTTCTCTTACTGCAACAAATTGAGTAACTACACCCACCCCATTAAAAACACTTTAGAACTAGCTGGAGTATCCTAATCATAATTTATTTCTTGTAAAATAAAAATTACTAAATACTAAAGCACTTAATTTTGTGTTTATTTTATGTTTCTTATTAGGACAAACATGTAAAACCCAAGTGCGTAATTTCCCAAACTTTGGCAATTACTATTCCCAGTAACTTCAAAATTAAAAACCACTGATTATACCAAAATACAATCTCAATATGCTTTTAACCCCTTGTTCCATAAAAACAAAAAAACCCCACCCCAAATCTAACTCCAAATCTCAAAATGAACAGTATGACTTTTTATTATCCCAGAAGTTTCTAGGTAATGGAAAAAATATAATCTCATGATGACTGCCCTTTATGCTCCTGATCTCTTGACCTGGGTTTCAAGGAGCTTGTTCGTTCAGAACTTTGTGCATTTCTGCCTGGGCTTTCCGCATCTTTAATATTCTAGCTAGTGTTTTCCCCACCGGTTCTTAGGGAGAGAACTATTGTTAAATAAATAAAAAAAAAGTGTCTCAAAGACTAATCATAGAGGAAATGATAAAATGAGATAGGTAGACAGCTAGAACATGTCATTAAGTCAGGACAACATCATAAGCTTTAGAATCAATCAATGGAATCCAAACATTATTTGGACACCATTATGCAGTACGAAATGGAATTTGCAGCCTTGAAACAGAAACAACAGGGAGAGGGGATTTTATTTTATAATATTTTAGTTCTGATTTGTACTATTAAGTTTTGTTAAACATATTACATTTACTTTTGTTTCCTAGATTGTGTGGAGCAAACAATGACATTCAGTAATCATGTTCTTAAGAAAAAAATATATAGTATGCCCCTTTGGTGAAACAGTTTTTAAATTCTAATAGAATTTCAAGGTTATTATCTATTTCAGATCAACACTCAAGGTCAGAGTTCACAGCAGCCAGAATTTACAAACCTCCAATGGGTTTTGATTGACAGCAATCAGCATCTCTTCAGCATCACTGAGGGAACAAAGTACAGGTCAAGACAGCAGGCGATTTCATCTGTCATTTTTAATTATCTAAATGATATTCACAGACAAAACCTTTCCCATCCATCAGGGCATCACATTACCATAGACAATGTTTGTTTAAAGAAGAGGCCATAAAATCAAACAATTATGAATGCAGACAAGCCTTGCTATTGACTGCATAAATAATCAAGTGAGATTTCCAAAACTCTCTGCTAATGAATTGGTAGATTGCTGGCAGGAAGTGGCAAGTAATAATACAGACAACAATCTAATGTTCTTATTGACTTTTACTAAAGCTTAGCTACAGTGGCAAAGATCCGAAAATGACGTCAAGTAAGGTTTCCATAGGAGCCGTATTGATATCAGTACACTGCTAAAACACAAGTAGTTAACTCCTGACCTCATAGTAGGACCAGCAATTCCCTGTGAGAGAGCTGAAACACTAACAGTACAATATATCATGAGCTGAGCCAACAGCCTCAGGGCTCTAACAGTGTTACTGCACAGGCAAGGGTCCCTTCTTTTGCTGTGTATAATAGTCTGATACCAAATAATTCAACTGCAATCCCCAATAATAACTCAATTTGAGTCTGCAACATGAGTAAATAAACATCTGCAAACTGAAACTGAAAAATATGCATCTAATATTGCTACAGATAAAACGGTGCACAGAACACAGTCTGAAGGAATGGACTCACCTTTCTCATCTGGATGTCCCCAACAGGTTACCAAATTCAGAGTTTAAGGGCCAGAATCACAGGTGACATAAATTGCCATAAGTCTGCTGCATTTATACTATCTCAGTAAGTGCAATCATAGGTAACTAGCTGGCCCAAATTTTAATGACAGTATTGGAATCATTAATTATAGAAAGCAAAAAATTATCTTTTCTTCTTAAGTCCAGCACGGTGAAACTAGTAAGAATATCTTTCCCTGATTCTTAGAAACTAGCATGAGACCTCTTCAAAGGAAAAAAAGGGACAGAATTATGATATGTAAAATGCGCACACTGTCTCCATTCAGTGGGGCAAAGCTCAGGATGCTTTCTCTCCCCCTAGAAAATACTGGAGAAGGACTTCCTTTGGGTAAAGAGTAAAGGAATTAGGGTTGCTACCAGATGTACTGTGAATAAAATAGCCAGGGTAGGTGTACAACACAAGAGAGAAAGCTTTTTGCAAAGCTCTTGAGGATGGCTATTGAGACAGAGAGAGAATAGCAGCAACATTTCTCCTCACTAACACACGTAGACCAGATTGCTGTCAGCATGTAATTCTGGTTTCTTTCACCTGAAAGCATATCACTACCTGCAAGTCTCCGGCTTCTCACTCATACAATGTCCCTGGAACTGGTTTGGCAAACAGTATGGTGCAAACCCACAGCTTTGTACTTCAGAATCACAGTAGTTTCTCCTGCCAAACAAAATAAAGCAATCTATGTTTGCAAAATCTGCAACTGCCAGCTGTGTTTCTGGGACCATCCTTCACATCCGTTGTGTCTCAATGAGCCCAAACTAGTTCACTGATGGTCTCATATTAGCTCAATCACATTTTTCAAATCTTTATTTGCTCTTAATAACCTTTCACAGATGTTAAAGAGGGAAACTGGACTGATTTCAATGGGATTCCAAAAAGCAAGATTTTAAAAGGAAAAATGACAAAATCTCATGATCCAGAGGAGATAAGGATTATCATTTTATTTGATCCTGGTTCACAGAAAAAAAAAAAGTCATGTCTAATTGGCCTCACCTGGCTCACCTCCTGGCCTAAAAAATTAGTGGAAAACTCTTTACTTCCCCTTCAGCACCATATCGGCCTCCTGCCCCCCCGCCCTCTTCAATTATCCTCAAGGAGTACACCTGATTCTCACCAGCTTGGTCACGAAGACTAAACAGACATGACAGATTGTATCTTTCTAACTGCAGTTTTCTCTTTTGAACGCCTAACTGGTATAAAATGCAAGGCATCACATTTTTATGCAGTATTGTGGAACTGTTTCTAGAAACTCACTCAGAATTTCTTCTCAGTACGTAATACAGTGTGTCTTGCTTTCTTACCTGGTAACCAGACAACTGACACAATAAGTATGCAGTGATAGCTTACAGCTTCTAGAAATGAGCCTTTCAGTTCAAGTTCCACAGATTCAGGTTTTGAGCCTCTGGAAGCCTGGTCAGTATTTGTTCTCATCAGCTTGCAAAGACACCTGTGATACCCTAAATTTACCATGAATGGATGCCTGATAGAATATAATGCATTTATGTCAATAGAAGTCTGTCTAGATCTGGCTGGAGTGAAGGCACTGCCAAATTAAATGAAAACTACCGTTCGACTTAAGTTTTTTCTTTAGTTTGAATGAAAAGGTTAATTATATCTCAGTTCAGATCTAGAGAACTTCACTGTAGCTGTGTACTTTAATGGGAGAGAGAGGCATGTAATTCACATTTACATTTATGATTCTGGGTTGTGGCAAGATCTGAGTTACTAGAGAAGGCAGATAGAACTACTAACTACATTGAAATTATTCTAAATACAGGTGTTCCTATATAAGACACGTTTATCAAATACTGCTAAAATGATACATGCATTAGCTCGTAGCCACTTTCTATAAAACAAGCAGTGACTCTTCCAAATATGAATAATGTTGGTCTATTCATTTCACCATTTGTTCTATTTTCCGAGTTTAATACTATACTTTCTTGATAATTATCCTTTCATACCCATAGGAACTACTTTTTCTACTACTAACATTATGAAAGAGGAGGCTTAAAGTTTACATTCACTTCATTGTAATATAGTTTTAAATTATTTTAAGTCCTATGGATAAATATCTCAGGGTGGTTAGAAAGACATCTCACTTCCCATGGGAATATGTACCATTTTTTAAAAAATCCTAAAATATATATAAAAAAATTAAAAATGTTTGGTGAAGAATGAATCTCTAAAGTATTCAGTTGTGTTTAACAATATTCCTCCTTTTACTAGAGCAATCATTTACACCATGGACAGTCTGAATTAAAATAATCCATCAATGCATCATAGCTTGGTTGCAGGCAGTGACACAATGAAGAATGCCATGGCAACAAAACAACAAAACTATTGAAGTTTCATAGCGTTAACAGAAATAGGGAGTCTCAGCTATGTGTCTTTCTCAGAGAGGAAGCTAGCAATATTTATAGAGAATCAATACTTCTAGAAATTATGTTTAGAAAGTGTTTTAAAAAGGACACAAGCCACTTCTGATTAAGAGACAATTCTGAAGAAGGATGGTGGTATTTGGCCCCAGAACTTGACCCTGAATCTCCACTAGAAGTAAATAATTATTAATGCAAAGTTCTTATAACAGATCTTGACCTGACAGTCTAAGGAATATCTATCTACATAATTGTTCTCAATGAGTTCATCATATTCCTTCTGCCCTTGATACTAGCAGTCACGATATTTTCAGTAGATGAATTATTTCCTGGGGAAATTCTGCATTACAGGACACTTTGTATTTCACTCTTAGTTATCTTCTGAAAAATAAGGCTCCATTCCAGCAAAGGACATTAGAGCAAGTGATTGCTGACTGAAGTATTTATTTCAGGGTTTTTATAGGTTTTTAACCTAAGAAATATATGACCAGCTAAAGTTCTTTGATAAAGACTGTAACCAAACTTATGTATTTAAATTGTCTTTATCAATGACACTATTATTCGAGCACCCCAAGTTGCAATATTCCAGGTTTCAAATCACAGAAGAAAAATGATTAAATCAATAATACCTCAACCACCCCAAAATAGTTTCGCTGTCAAGGAAATTTTCTTTGCTGGAGCTATTTTCTAGATTTGCAAAGCTATCTGGAAAAAGTGGTAGAAGGAGAGTGGTATCAGAAAGTTGTGTGACAATTTCATTAGATACTGATATTGCTTCTTCTTTAATAACAAAAACACCCCAAAAATAAAACCTTGTGATGACAATAGGAGGTATTTTTCAAGTCAAATCAGTCTAGAAGTGTTTAGCTAGTGTAATCAGAAAATGTTCTATCTCAAATGTCTCAATGGTTACATAAGATCGTCACAAGCCCAGAAGTCAAAATACAACATCAACAAAGACTGCAAAAGAAAAAAAAAAAGAGTTAAGCAGCAAATAACTCTCTCCTTGAAAGCAGAAATCAGAGTAGTATATGCTTGCACAAAATAAACCAAGGAAATGATCTTGAAATAAACTAATCTTAATGAATGATTTTGTTATATTGACAGGTAACTATTAATAATCGTGTTCTTAAAAGAGGTACTTCATCTGAAGGAGGAAATCTTTCTACATGTAATTAAAGCTGTTATGCTGTTCTGCAAAAGCCTTTGCATTATCAGAATAGTTCTGCAAAAGCCTTTGCAATACCATAATATATTCAGTCATTTTCCTTCAGCAACTCATGGAATTTGGTCCTGGATATACTATTTCTTTAATTACTCTTGTCATCTTTTTGTTTCTGCTTGGAATCACTTAAGCACCTTTTAAGTTAACCATAAACTTAGGTGTAGGGTTAAACTGAAGCACAAGAACACAATTCCAAAGTTTATCATAACTGATTGACAGATGGATAATATGTGCTCTCAGGAGTGCAAAGTTTTCAGCTCTGGTTCATTAATAGTGATATAAATCAGGAGTATCCAATGAAGTCAGTGGATTAAACAGTTCTAAAATGAGTGAGAAGAGCCACAGGACTGTATGACTTGCATTTGTGAGGTCCACACAGTGGATGACATTTCCTGCTTATTAACAAAGCATTGGAAGTCAGAGAAGTAAACTTCCACTTAGACAGTGTCATAAATCTCACAGGAAAAAGGTCTTAGGACCTCTGCCAGATTATGTTTCTAACATAATGAAGCTCGTAAGACTCAAAGGCTGTGTCGAGGGGTTCCATTTCTTTATAGTTGAGAACTTCTGCTTTTTGAAAAGAAATGTAGCACTTACGGAATTCAAGCCTAACACTGAAATGCATTTTCATACATTCAGTCAATTCCAGATTCTGAAAAGGTCTGCCTCAAAACACGCTCTGAATTTTCTCCTTTTTACTCTCTTATGCAACCAAAAATGTGTTCTTCCTTTCAGAGTAAAAATTCAGTTATATTCATCTGAACAACTTAAACAAAATCTACTAAATTGTCATTGTGGCTTTTGCAATTGTTATGCTTGTGCTTTTTTTAAAAAAAAATAAATTATTTCATTTCAAAGAGAAATGCATCTGGGCTTGTCTCTCAGCCACATTCATTCTGCTAGTTTGTTCACTATAAGATCTTGGACTTTGTATTGTATTGTAAAAATAACTGCTATTTGTAGAAAATCTGTGAGTTCAGTGTTTTCCACACTACAGTAATTTACTGTGCTAGGTGTTCTCATCTTTTATGTGGACTGAATTTTTAAAATACCATTAACTACATACTGTGACTCCTGCGGCATAAAGTTCAGGGAGGAATTTGACTTCATATGATTAGCTAAAAATTCATCACATGCAACCTAAAGGTTTAGCTTTGCAACAAGATTTCAAAATGCACTGTATTTAGGGAAAAATCAGAATATTAGAGTGAAATCAGAACACTGTCACACAGCTTACTTATTATTTCACTTCATGATCTTTTGTAGTGAGGAGATCACACAGATGGATTACAAACCTACAGTTTTGGTCATAAAGGAATGCTTGCATCTTTATGTAGCTATCTTCAATGCTTGCTGATTTCCACAGCTTTTTTTTTTTCTGTGGACAGAATGGCCAAATAGAAACCTGCCAGGTTTTTTTTATCTGCTACTAATACAGTCTGCATTATTATTTGCTACTGATTTCCTGTTAATATACTTATTTTGAACAGTGACAACAAAAAAGTTTCACATCTGAACCTTCAGCCTGGCAGGACACAGTGAAACACAGGCATTCAGGTCTACCATTCCTCGGGGTGTCTGTAGAATACATAGGTTAATATGAATAAAACAAAGAAGACTTGAATTATCACTAAATAATATAACTCAAAATTTTAATTCTAGAAGTAATTTATCAATAATTTGCTGCTACATTAATCAGGAGAAAACTATTCCCCCACCCCTTAAATTATTCTCATAAAATTCATGTTAGTTTGAGCTCTTTTGATGTGTTAATATGTGGGGGACACTCACAAAATTTAGTTCTGGACAACTAGGACTGATTTCTGTGCTTCTGCTATAGTTACAAAAGAGAAAACTAACAGGTAACTCACACCAAAAGCTTTATTTCATAGCTGTGAAATGCCTTTTATTTCTAGTTAGCCTTCTGCATGCCCCAGACATCACATAGTTAAATGAAGTGTTTCTGCTAGAAAAGATACAATTCGCCTGTAGTACGAAAAATCAGGAATGAATACAGTTTAATGAAACAGAACAACCAGCTAAATAACAATGCAGACCATTTTTTAAACATTTCAATACTTTCCAACAAGAAATTTTTCTGGGGAATTTCCTCCATGGCTTTATTTACCTTTTTTCCCTAATATAAAAAGATTAATTTTTATGTAATGCTTAAAATGTTTTATAAGAAACAAGATCATGGTGACAGACACCTGCAACATCTCTATAATTGTATGTTACAAATCACAGCAGGACAATCCAATAACTAATATTCAAAGTACTACATATATTAATGACAAACTAAATTAAATACAAAGAAAGTCTATTGTTGTATGGAAAAAGCTGAGAAAAACTGAGCAGAGGACAGCTTTGTTTCTATTTTTAATTATAGGTCTTTTTTACCTCAAGAGAGGTTAATAAGGGCATAATTTAATGGTGTGTTAGTGGATTAACACAATAAAAAAAGGCATTGTGCCTTCTCTTCCTCTAATAGTCCTGATTTTTAAAAATTTTAAACATTTCCCTTGTAAAACAAACCCAAAATGCCTCTTCTGCCAATCAATATAGGTGGTAGTTAAAAGAAAAACACACTTCATAAAGTCACACCTTTAAGAGAAGTATTCTTGTTGTTTTTATTAACAGCACTTTAAAATAAAAGCACAGGATTGCTAAAATGCAATAAAATCCCCAAGTTAGAAACATGCTAAGCCATATTAGTTGCAAATGACTAAAATTTTTATAGTACTAGCTTAATGAATTAATAATTATTGGCTACTTATTTTAAAGGACTATCACTTTTTATTTAAAGAACTATGAAGTACATGCTGCACTGTTGGTAATCCTTTCAGTACCACTCTCTTTTTAGAACAGGGGAGACTTCTACAGCCCTCCAGACCTAGAAGATCAGCTGCCAATAATCCCTGTATGCCACAGAAATTCTATATTAGAAAGACTTGACCAGAAGTTTTTGAAATAAAAACATACAAGCAAAGCTGTGCAGGAGAGCTGATAAAACCAGCATGTGTCCATGTACACAGTCCATTCTATCTGTGAAGAAATATCTATCTACACTATTCAAGGGTAAATTCAGCTCTAGCATTTTGACCACTTAATGCTTAGAGTGAATTTATTTAAGGATCTAAGTCAGGCAAGAAATAAATGCTCCACTCATGTACACAGCTACCTCTGAAGGAGATTACAGGCAATTAAAGATGGTTTAAACTTCATTTCCAAGTTCTTTCATCCCGTAAAGGAGGCCAATGGGCTGTTTCTCTGTCCTGGAGTGTCCTTGATGTTTCTTGGTGTCAAGCATGCATTCTTAATGGATACTTCTATTCAAACTGCTTGAAAGACAGCCCTCCCATTAGCTTAAACACGTGAAAATTAGGATTGGAAAAAGAACTTTGCTGAAGGAAAAAATACAGGGGGAACGGGGAGGCAAAGGCCCTCATCTCTGTTACAGGATTTTCTCACTCTCACATTGCTCAGAGTGGCACAAATAGATTCAGCATTTACAGAGTTTATGAAACTGGAACAGTATAGGAAGGGAACTTCTTTATTAAAGAGAAGTTTTTCAGGGTCTCTGGAGATCAAGGCTGACTCAGGAACCCACACCAATTCTCCCAGGAGAATGAGCAAGTAAATATTAACAAAGTTTTTTTCTCCACACGAGAAAAAAGCCACTAGCAAGTTCCAGTCCTTTAAGATATATTCTTTTTCTCTTGGCATTTAAAAAATGCGGTATTTTCCTCACTGTGCTGCAGCTTTTTGCATGCCTGCATAAGCAGAAAAAGCCTTATGCATCACAATCTTGCCATGAATGGGAAGAGCCCTCATAAAATCTCACGGGACTTCTTTCGACCTAAATTGGCCTTTCAAATATAACAGCACTGCTTCAGACTTGGCTTATCCATTCAGTGACTGTGCTGGCTGGAATCTCTAACTCATTGGGAATACAGAATCTGCTCCAGGTTGAGAGCCAACTGCTGGAGTAACATTGACAGATGCAGGACCCATATGCCCAAGTCTGGGTAGAATGCCTGTATCACTGGCATCTGGATGTCAGCTCTTCTTTTCTGGCTCTACTTCTATCTTTGCTGATAAACCTGATTGTATTATCTGCTGTGGGTCAGCCTGCTGCTGCCCTGTAGTCATGTTTCATGGATTAGTGAGTGGTTCTTCTCTATTAAGGAGTACTATCTGAGCATAGTATGCATCCCTGAATGCTTTCATATGCCACTACACATCTAATTCCAGTATTTCTATTGTTTGTGGTGATTTAGGCCCAGATGATGAAATCTTGTAGGTGCAGCAAATCTGTAGCATACCCTGTCTAGTGGCTGGGAAGTTCTGCTGATACCATCCAATACATTTTAATCATAAACAAAATTTTACTGCTAGATATACTGTCAGACATTGCAAGTGTAAGATCTGGATGACACCACAAAGACACTTTTATAAAGAGGAAAACACAGAATATTAAAATGTTCTTTAATGGTTAAAAATACAAAACAACCCTATGTAAAAATTGCCAATGTATTATTGACACCTACTTAGATATTTGCATGTGTCACCCTTGGCAGGCACATTCTTACCACTAAAGAAAATAAAATGCTCTTTAACTAAAATGCTGTGCTCTGCTCTTGGTACTGTTCTTCCTTAGTTGCTCTGAAAAAAAGTATGAGCTTTTACCCCTTGATTTGAGAATGAAAGATTCACCTTAGTACTTGTGAATAAAGCTTGATAATATACATAAATTAAGAAATGTTCAGTAAGAAATGGGAAAGGCCACTTCCCATTTAAATTTGGAGTCTATCAAAACCACAGCCTCTCCATGAGGGAGGTCACTGAATGTCATTCCAGAGCAAGGTTTAAGGGTATACACACTCCTAAATTCAGCAAAGCAGCTACAGTCACTTCATGCCAAGTCTCCTGCATGTAGATAATTCATACCCTCATCAGGAATAATCTATTTGGGAGTTGGGGAAACTTTTGTAGAACGAATGCCAAATGCTGCTAATTAGCCGTTGGCAAACACTGGAAGTGTGAGGGGCAGCACAAAGTCAGTAGCCTAAATGTGCAAGCACTAGACATAAGCAACTGCTTCCTCTGCCACAAAATGTGCCCAACTTTGTGCGGACTACTGCATCCTAGAATGAAAGGTCAACACAGATAAGAATCCCTACAATGCTCTCAATCCAGTGCTAGTAACAAGAGCAGGCCTGTCTAGAGGAAGGTGTAGTACCTTCTGCTAGCCTGCTGACATACTGGTTTGATCTTTCACAGAGACAGCTTTAGGATCCTACAACTAGTTGTTTAACTAAAATCAACCCTCTTTTGTGCCAGCTGCAAAACATAAAAATGGCTACCTACAAGAAATTAGACACAAAACGATGATTTTCATTTTCAGGACATTCAGTTTGGGCTTATAATAAACAAAACAAAGTATTTTTTCTTGTTTTGATAGAGCAATACAACATCATAACCCTGAAAATCTGAACTGCTTCCTACCTTCTAATATACATTTTGATAAATATTATCTATGCTTAGAATACCTAGCACTTTTTCTTAACAGAGAGAATATTCTTGACTACATAATTTGCAAAGGATGAAAAACACTGCCTTTATCATTATTGTTTTATATATGTAAATATACATGTAAATATAAAAATTATTATTTGAGAGAGAGAGAGATACCAAGCTTAACAGTATAGTCTTTCAATGGCATTTTTGAAAGTCCCAACCTTTTTGTTCTCAGTGGTAACAGAGGGTTTACTCTTATATCCAGAATTGCCTAATGAACATATACTTTCTATAATTAAGCCTTGAAATTCTAAACCACAGTAGAAATACATTTTTGTCTAAAATTTTTGTTCCTTTGAATTCTGAAACACTCAGTTCAGACTTTCAATTTGAATCTCACCTGTAAATGACCTTCTTTGAGCCTGTACAGAGGAAATCTGAGAGTTGCAGTACGTCTGTTACGTATTAGGACTCCACTCAAACTCTAGCTTTGTTTCATTAATTTTCAATAAAACTAATACTGTTTTTCATACAA
Source organism: Acanthisitta chloris (assembly GCF_000695815.1). Lineage (NCBI taxonomy): Eukaryota > Metazoa > Chordata > Aves > Passeriformes > Acanthisittidae > Acanthisitta > Acanthisitta chloris. The sequence continues at coordinate 17,275 of NW_008672927.1, forward strand.
TGGACTACGAATAGTTTGCTGAAGAAAGCTGACCAGTCCCATACTGCTAGTGCCTCCATTCAAAGCCTTTCACCTAATGATATTTTTTGACGACCATTTATTAATGGGCTAGGAGAAAGCGACTACAGCAAAGAAGGTGTTCTCCATAATGATGACTGCCATCTGCTGTATGCCTCTCTTGAAATGTGAGGAGGACTTCTGAACTCTAGACACAGATATACACCCATCACAGATTTTTCTTTCTCATTAAAGTGTGCATTAAAGGCTAATTATCTAATGGATTATCTAATCTACCACCTCTGTGCTAAAAATAAAAGAAGAAGAATGAAATCATAAAGATTAAAATCTTTATGTTGAGCAGAAGATACAATTGAAGGGAAGAACAGAGTAACAAATACTAAGGGCAAAGCAAGCCAATGATACACACTTATCACTGTATTCACAAACTATAATATGTAAGAAAGAATTTAGAATGCATTAAAATCACACCTGAATTCAATGAGACACTATGAAAGAGGTATAGTCTTACAGTAATGTAAAATGGTACATATCTAAATAGCAGTCTCCTTAAATTGGAAAAAAATTGTAAAAGAAAACAATTCATTTGCTAAGTGCTGCACATAATTAATGAACAGAGATTAGTATCAATTTGCATCTTATGGGACCTTACTAAATGTGTGTGTTTGTGTCCCCAAATGTGAAACCATGTCATTACACACAACTAATTCACTTTTGGAAATGTTATCAACTGTTTCTGTAGTCTCTTTTTTGTTTTCTGTACAGGTAGAAATTCCAATACAGTGACATTTTAGCCGCAACTAATAGAAACAACCACTTTTAATCAACTTTTGAGGCAATATACTTCAGAACAGAGAGTATGCTCTATAAGCTTGACTCATTTATTTCAACTACATTTATATTCCCTTAAATGTTATGTACTTAAAAGTCTATAAAGGTGCTTGCACTTTCCAAGCAAAATCCAGGAAAACCAGAACTATGTTTTGAGCTTCAGCTTCTATACCAGTGGGGAAGGTTGAACACACAGCTTCCATGTCAATATTTAATTTTTTATTTATTTAGGCCACACAGTTGTGAGGAAAAAAATGGAAAAGTGATTAGCAGATACCTGATATGATGGAATAACTCAGAGTTAAAAGCAGACTTAAACAATAGCATTCACATAAATCTCAGCTGTCCATGCTCCATTTAAGGGTTTTCTGTATGCAGACTCCAACATTACCCTTTGCCAGCTCCCAGGGAAAAAAAGGGCACATAGTGCTGCATTTCACATCTATTGCAGGGGAGTAGAAAGGGTGTTTAAAGCCTATTTCTAGTGCTTTTTGTTTCCATAACACCTGAAATGAGGAATACAGTAATCTGTAAAACTGTCATTCATGTTTTCAGAAAGTGAACAAAAATATCAGTTAACTTGCCCAGCATGCCCATGAAATATACTTTTCCCTGTTTTTATATATTTATATAAAAT
>NW_008672927.1:18799-58127 GCF_000695815.1 Acanthisitta chloris
TGAAAAAAGATGAAACAAGGCATTCTGAAACCAGGACTTTTACCACTGTCACCTATATCTTTACAAACACCATAGAAGGTATAATTCTTTCTCGTGAACTCACATATTAGTTTATGCTGTCTATACTTTTCAAGCCACCTTACTTCAGAGAAAAATAGGGCAAAACCCCAAATCATAGCTGAATTCAGATTCTGTTAGAGTTTTGGTGATGTATCTGAAGAAAAAATATCATCCTCCAGCTCCTACGGGCTGCAGAAACTCCTCCATTTCTTTTAATGACCTATTCCTTCTGTCTGATTCAATACAGCCCACTGGCTATGGAAATGACAACACTCAGCAGGTGACAACAAAACGGTCAACAAACAGTGTTGAGATATGTCATTTTCTTCAAATACTTTCTTAGGAATTAAATGACACACTACTGTATGCTGTGTCCTGCTCAGATCAAATATTTCTTTATTAAATGAAACTGCACACTTTTATATATAGTTGCCATATAAAATGCAGGTTTAAGTGTACTACACCAAGCTCTGACTGCAAAACAATTTATTTCCCACACCTCCCCCAGTCTCCTTTTAGCATATAACTCCTTGGGCAGCAACTGTTTGGACACTGCACCTTTGCCATAACTCCAGATTGAAAGTCCTGCCCTTATGGAGTCAATCTGATGCATTTACTGTGACTGGGACAAATTGGAGTATGCAAATTAGCACCTTTCAAGTCTCCTGAACCCAGGAAATTCTCTTGCTACACGTTCAGCTAATGGACCCGAGATGTCCCTTGTAACAGTGCTGTCTGTGTAACTCCCTTAACCTTTTCAGATTCTGATCTAGCCTTTGTTCCTAGCCCTTTTTAGAATCATGCAATGTATCAAGTTAACCTCTGTTATAATTTAAACCGGTGTAACACCAGACCCATATCACAGCATTCAGTGGCATTTACACATGTTTAAAGTGCAAAAGAGCATCCAACAGTGAATAGAGGCCCACAACATTAAAATTTCTGTGAGAAATTTATATTCTGTCTACTTTCAGCTCCAAATACTTATCATTACTCTGAATCATTTACACTAGTATAAAATGCACAATTAGATTTCTGAAGTTCTAAATAAACTAACATCAGGCAAAGAATGTTTCCCTTTATAACAAGATGGTGATCTTCTGAGAAGACTATCAGTTACAAAATATCTGAGGAGCAACTGCAGATCGAGCCTGAACAGATCCCTATACTTAGCTGCAGAAAGATGAAGTGGCAACTACCCTTAAATCATAAAGCAAAAGCTGCTATTGGAGATGCCTTGTCCCTGCAAAGCAAGATACTGACCTTTTGTTATCAGAGTCCTATGGCTCATTATACAACATATCAGCATTTACACTGATCTCTTGCCTTTAAACTGTGTTTGGGTGAGGTGTTTGAGTGGTTAATAGGTGGACACTTCATGTTACCCCAAATTACTGCTTCCAAGTAGATTCTGTGTCTTTTTCCAGTCTCCTGCCTAGTTCATTCTCTTTTCTTTTCTTTTCTTTTCTTTTCTTTTCTTTTCTTTTCTTTTCTTTTCTTTTCTTTTCTTTTCTTTTCTTTTCTTTTCTTTTCTTTTCTTTTCTTTTCTTTTCTTTTCTTTTCTTTTCTTTTCTTTTCTTTTCTTTTCTTTTCTTTTCTTTTCTTTTCTTTTCTTTTCTTTTCTTTTCTTTTCTTTTCTTTTCTTTTCTTTTCTTTTCTTTTCTTTTCTTTTCTTTTCTTTTCTTTTCTTTTCTTTTCTTTTCTTTTCTTTTCTTTTCTTTTGTTCTTAAAATAATCCAGATTGTTTTCTTTGGTCCTGTCCACTTAGAATTGTTTGAGGTTTTTTTAGTAATTTGTACTTTCCTTTGTGCATATGCTATCTCTTACATCATAAATCCATAATAATTTTTAGTCTATACTAAGGCATTATGAGATCCCATTTATTACTGTTATATCACTGTTTCTGAATTTGGACTTTACGTAATAGCTTTTCTAGACAGAGGAAACATGGTTGCATACTAAATGCTTTTGATTTTTGGATAGAGATGCAGATCAAGTAAACGCCTTTTTTTCCTCCCGTCTTCTGTTCAGTTTCTGGATTGCATTTTGTTGAGAGCAATTGCTATGCCCTTTGGTTTTGTACCCAAACTCTCTGGATGCTACTTAATGTCAGGAAGAAAACTCCTAAAAATAGGCTGTATATGACAATGAGGATGTTCGGATTCAAAATTCAAGTATACAAAGTAGACTAAATGCGTGCCTCATAGAAACCAAGCCCTCATAGAGGTTTTATGTGTTCTTCAAACCTTCAGTTCTGACCTGCTATGTACTTGTTCTGTCTCATTGCATTACGCACAGCTCTTCACTGCCAAGAGAAAGTTTAGGAACACTTTGCTGCATGGTTTGAACTGTAACAACTATTTCCTCTTAATTCATCTCTTAACTTCCATTTTATTTTTGGCTACTGATGCATAACTTAACCTCTATTTCAGCCCAAAAATCTTTACTTTCAGACAGCACAGATCTATGCTCTCCGACATTTCCTAAGTTTTGTCAGCCTTTTCACATTTTCTTCTTTTTGTCTGCCTTTGACACATGCTAACAGATGTCAGTTAGTAGTCTATCCCTTTAACCCAAGCCAGACAAGAAGCTGAACAGTCTTCTTCATTCTCAGAAAGCATACCACTGACATCATCATTAGCAATTGCCCTTCACAAATCTCCAAGCCAGTAGAAGTCTTTTCTCCCGACACCTTTTACAGCCTGGAAAAATCCTCCATCAGTACTACCATCTGCTGCTTCCTCACCTTTAGTCTTGTGTCACTATTTCTGTGTTGACTAGTGTTATACAGAGATAACCTCATTATGTAATACTCAGAATGACTGAAAATAGCAAATGAGATGATAAATCTTCTCCCTAATATTTTATAGCACTCCAACACTTTCCTGTCTCTTTTCCCTCTTTTTAAATTTTCTTGTCAAATGGGACTCCCTATAATAAATTCAAATACTGGAAGAAATGAGATTTCCACTCAGCTGCAGCCTCACCAGCCACAGAACCTCTTGTTCCATTATGACCACTCATACTGTTTGGCCAATTTTAATACCTAAGGAAGTGTGCTTACAGGGCAAAGTATTGGTACTTCTTTTCACTAAATGAGAAACTTCTGTTTCTCCATTACAATGTTATTGTGTGCAACTCTTGTACCTTCATCCACAATCATTAATTACTGCAAAAATGTAAATGACTTGCTCTGCTCACTGATCTCTAATTTGTCTTAACAAAACATTTTCACAGATTTTGCCCAATCTAAACTGGTTGCATGCTTAATGCGCATATTTACAATGTATGGAGAACTTTACCCACATGCTCTCCAGCAAGATGATTTTTGAAAAAAATGAATAGTGTCATTGCCTTATTATATCCTAATCCAGTTATTATAGGTAAATAGCAGCATCTTCCAAACATGACTAAATACTGTAGTAAAACTGTATAGTGAATCCCTTCCTCTTCTTGTCTATGCAAAGCTTGCTAGAATACCATTGTCCTATGAAGTGTGTCAACAGTTCTACAAAAACAGTAACAGAAATTGAGGGCAAGGCCCATTTGGGCAATAGAGAAAAAACTCTGATATGAAATTTTCCTTCAAATTTGGTATTTGTTTCTACACCTTCTGTATTTGATAACATTGATTTATAAACTGGATGATAAAACTGCATTTACTTGAGGAGAATGTGAAATTTTTCCAATAAAACCTCAAACTTCTCTCATTGAAGATGGGAAAAAGTCCCCTTTTTTTTTTTTTGCAGCTGCTGAGATATTAATCTTTGTTAGTATTCAGTTGATCAATCATGTGACCATGACTACTATCAAGAGTGTTGCACATATGATTCAATCTGTTGTTTGCAGCTATTACACAGCTCAAAGAGTAGGATGGGATCAGCCCCATTGTAGACAGAGCTTTATTTTAGTTTAGGAGTGCAGGTGGATGGGGTACTAGCTACCTGTAAACAGACTGAACGTTAACCATTTGAATGTAACTGTTAAGAGTGCTCACTTGGAGTCAAAAGGCTGTTATTAATTTTACTCTTCCCTAAGAAACTTAAACTTGTCAGACATGCTCCAGAAAACAACCCGATGACCCAGATATAGTCTAAGCTACTCCATATGGTAGTGGCATTACCTGAAATGATTCACTAGAAACCAGACATGTCACATTCATCCTGCACATTTACCTCACAATTAAAAAGGGCCCCACTCTGAAGAACAGTAGTATACTTAGTTGACATACAGGATATATTTGTACAATTTCATTGTAGTCTTATTTTTAAAGTGTTGGATACATTAATAAAAGTAATTAAAAAATATAAAACTAATAGCATGAGGGACATTGTTTAATTGTTCACAATGCTAGCAATTCATCAGGCTTCTTACATCCCTAGGGTGTGGCTGATTTGTTAGCTTGTAGTCTTTAAATACAGAAAAGCTGAAATAACGTCACTGGGCCTAATAGCCTATGGCTTCTCTATAGGATGGAGGTAAAGAGACAATTAAAGCTCCAAGAAGTTCCATCCACAAGCCAAGGGCTTCTAGTGGAGTGAAAATGATGTTAAAGGTCAGATTGTTTTTACTGAGGTTGTCTTTCCTTTGATCTTAATAGAAACCTGATTTTTTTCTCTCATTGAATCTGATACTGCAATTACAAAGACCTTTGTTCACCACAAAATGCCTTCTTAATAGGAAGAAAGGTACAACTTGAAGTAAAAGCAAAATGCAAGTCTCATAAAATTTCCAAGATAACATTCAACAAGGCTCATGAAAAGCTTCTAAGAAAGTAGATGATCACCTTTATGGAACAGATGGGGAATTCAGTAATTGTCATCCACTTTTAAATCATGGGTGCACAAAGTATCTTGCTATGGGACTGAATGAGATTGGTAGGTGGCTTTTTTTGTCTGCCTAGTTCAGTAGTTCAGTTATAGCAATTCTATCAAAATTATTTAATCTGTGATAACATTAGGGATGTGGGAAAACTAAGTAAGATATTCCGTTTAGTCTGATTTTGAATTTGGTTTTGCTTTGGGGTTTTGATTTTTGTTTGTTTGGTTTTGTTTATTTTGGTTTTTCAAAACTCATGGTACAAATCTGCATTATAATGGTTACTCAGGACACTGCTCACCATCAAAAAAGCCTACCAAAAAGACAGACCAAAAAACAAACAAAACAAAACAAAACAAGCAAAAAAAAATAAACAAGAGAAAAAAAGACATATTCTTGTTGCACTGACATTTGAGTATCTCTCCACTTTAAGGACTTCACATAAAACTAGGTACAACAGTATGGACAATTTAAGACAACTAGTTTCCAAGTTACTGTGTATGGTAATATAATGCTATATGAAACTATAGTTTCTTATCAGTTGAATAGGCACTGCTGAAGCAAAGAATGCAATTATGAAAGTTATGACTCTTTTATGCAGAAATACACAATGTGTACTGCTCACTATAGTTCAGATACACACTCCTACTATTATTACTAATAGCATCTTTCTATCCTATTCTGACTTTGAAACTATTCTATTGCAATTGATTCCAAATATTTAGTCCTTAATAAGGCATTGGTATTTTTAAAGGAAGAAACATGTATTTTAAAAAATACTACAATTTATTGGAAAATACTGTACATTTTACTTTTAATTGTTTTACAGTTCAAATTGTAAGGTGTGTTCTTTTTTGTTCAAGAATTTAAAAAGCAACTAATTTAAATATGCAAAATTATCTTGAGTTGTTCATACGTGAACTTAAAAGCCATGCAACACAGGAAAATTAAGTAATTATGCCTCCAAGTTATTTACTGCAATTAAGCTCATTTATCATATGCAAATTAGTGCAAACTGGTCTCATTAGTTACTAAATTACTCAATATGAGCTGAACAATGTAGCACTCCAGTTTGTAATGAAAAATCCCTGTAGAGGCAAGCAGTATCAATTAAGCTAATTTGCATATGCAAATATATTCACCAACTTTCCCTTTTCTCTATATTTAGTTCTACATTTCCTGATCATTCCTGATTATATGAAGAATATGGGGTTACTGACCCTTTTCCACACCTTCTCAATAGCAATGAAGTTAAAAAAAATTCCAAGGGCCCTGAAAAAAAATTATGAAAATCTTGCTAATTTTTACAACCAGTTTCAGCCAAATTCTTAATAGTAGGTACCAGAAGCGATTTTTTTTACTGGATTTAGTTTGCAAACAGAAATATATAGAGAGAAAGAAATGCAAAACTGAAGATGTCTAATCTCATTACAATACCACCTTTCAGAAGAAGAAGAATGCAGAAGACAAGACAGCACACAATTTGGCAAATCAAAAATCTTGTAAAAAAATCAATTAACATATTTCTATTATCTATTTTTCTCCTCCATTACATGCTATTCTACTATTTATCATTCAGATGATTTTACTTGGCAAACACTGAAAAGACATAGCACTGATATGAAGATTTTGATATGATAGTGTTTTTGGTTTCTTTTTCTCCCATGAGCACCGAGTGTCTTTGGCTTCAAACTTACCATGAGATTCTCTTTAGCATGATATATAGCAATCAGCTGTAATTTGGAGATTTTTTGACATAGTATTGTAAAAGCTTAGAATGTTTAGGATTGAAAAGGACCTTAAAGATCACCTAGGTCCAATCACCCTGCCATGTGCAGGGGCACCTTCTACTAGACCAGGTTGCTCAAAACCCCATCCAACCTTGCCTTGAATACTTCTAGGGATAGGGCATCCACAGCTTCTCTGGGCAACCTTTTCCAAGGCCTCACCACCCTCATAGTGAGGGTGTGCATAAGTGTTGCATTTCATAAGGAAGCAATGTATAAGCCTCTGTGTATATCTAGATTTGTACAGGAGACAAACGCAAATGTGCCTCCATCCCTACACACAGGAAGTTCTTTAGAAGTTTTATATTCCCTTTTATCAGGGTTTGTACTCAATTTTTCATCTCTGAATTTATGTAAAGGTAGTAATGTGTGGATTTTTATAGAGCTGATGAAGTTTGCCATCAACTAAATGGAATTAATTGTCTGATCACTGGGCACAAATGCTATCCTAAAACAAAACCAGTAACTTTAAAACTTTTATTCTGCTTATGACAGGTAGAATTTTGATTTTCTATTTTCTCCACATCTTAACTTTATATGGGAAAATACCATTAGTAGCTGTATCAATCATCAAAGTTATTTAATTAAACAGTATTTATGCATTTGAATTCTTAGTACAAAAAAAATTAATGGATCAAGGCATTCTTCATTCAATGAAGAGTAAGTATCATGTGTAAATATATGGATTTAATACATATGGATGTGACTAACATATATAACATACAGAGACATGACTAACTGACAATACCTGCTTGTAGACTCAAGATGTAAAAATATCACAAGATGTACCTCCATTTCTGTTTTTACAATATCACTATAAACAAACTATATCCACTTTTAAAAAACATACTGCTTTATGTTTCTCATTTGTCTGTCAATAAATTTTGAAGTATCAAAATATTAAAAGGATTAGAGAGGCTCCTTAATTTCTGATCTTACACTTAACCCAGGCTTCAAAATATTTATAGCAAAAGGGATTACATAAACTATTAATTCAACTTCTTCAGATGGCAGTCTTTGAAATCAAAATTCCCAAGGTATAATCAAAGTTGTTTACTTCACTGCAAACAATACTTATCATGATACTTATTTGAAAATCGTTTCTAGAAGCAGCAGACTAAGTGAGAACTTGTTAGAACTGTATTCCACCACAGAATCTGATTGTTGTTTAAAAAATAATTTTGTCCTCTGATGATTATCTTTCTACCTATAAGACCACAAGGCAGTACTTTGAAGTTCATTCTGATCTGTTTAGAAGTAGTGCATTTGAATGCATAACCCAGGTTTCCTTCCAAGGGTCCATTACTCTGCTAAAATAAGTCAAAATCTTAACATAATAAATTTTCTACCACTATTAATTCATTTTGTCCTTTATACATCATCACCAGTCTATGCTCTTGCAAATATCAGGGTGGAACTTCCTATTTTCAATCGAGAAATTAATGGGAGAAATTTGATAAAAGCATCACCCTCTCTGAAAAGGCCACACCTCAACAGATATTCAATACAATGTTGATGGTGATTTTGATTGAAAATCCTCAGCTACATGTACAAGTATAATACAGGTTTTTTTAGTAGTTGTATGATAAAGATACATCCTGAAAAATCTTAACCTATCAAAAATAAGTGTAAAAAATAAAAACCACAAGGGGAATCTAGTTTAAACAAGTATGAAAGTCATTAATTGTTTTAATACGCAATAAGTGAAAAACTCAAAATTTCACTTTTCAGGTCATTTCCAAAGTGACCATCATAGGTTTTTTCATGTTCATTTATAAGGGTCATACCTAATACCTAAGGAGTGTATGTAAATCAGTCTCAAGGTGGTTTTATCTAGATAGGAGTTATAATTAATGTTGCAAAAGCCATACTTCTAGGATATATGGTATGTTTACATACTCAACACACTGACAAATTACATAAACTGAAAATTAAAAATCTGTACACACGTATGAGACAGCACAACAGTGTTTCTGTCTAAAATGCAAACATAGTACTGTAGATACTGATGCAGACCTCTGACATGGTAACTATAACACAGGCATTTGCTTACAGAATCAAAAACTTGACCTAGACCTCTGCCAAGAGTGTATAGCTAAGCAAATCACTTCATTCATGACTTTTATTCCAAAGAGAAATTAATTCTACTAGTTAATTTCATGTTTTCCTAAAATTATCTTTGTTGCCATTCTGCATTTAGTTACTTTATAAAGATGTGAAAAATCTGACATTATCCACAGTGCTTTTGAATGCCACAGCTGAGTTAGTACAGAGATAGCTCTCAATCATTTCAAATTAAGTGGAATATTTCTCATGATAATATCCTAATTTACCTCTTTCGTACCTCTCAAAAGATAATACACCAAGCAATATATTTGCATTGAGGAGCTGTGAACATTGCTAAATAAGAGCAGTTATTCAGTACTGCACTTAGAAAAGACTATGTGGTTTTTATTTCCATAGTTCTGGGATTTGTCTTAGTGCAAAACACATTTTCTTCTAACTGCTTCTACTCCACATTTGGTTACTGCAACCTAAGAAAGGTTGTAGTAGCTGTGTCAAAACAAAGCATGCACAAGACTGTTTTCACTAGGTCATGCTTTTTAAGGTTAATCTTCCTGGAATAGGATGACTTGTACCGTGTGACGAAATTGTTTGAAAAATATCAGATTAGTTTTTATCTCATAGCTAAGGAGTCCTAAGAGGCATGCTGCTGCTCGTTTTTTAATCTTTGCAGATCACTCCAAATTTGTGATATATAATTGTGACAACTGGGATACTATGGAGGAAAGCAGTGCTCATAAACCAAAGTGGGGGCAAAAAACCCAACCTTAAATCAATACGTGACACATAAGATAAATCAAATCACCAACACAAAATACTAGCTCATGCACGCGTACACACAAAAAATAAATGCATTCAGCAAGCAAGCACTGCACAGTTCTAAACCACAAAACATTGGGATTCAACTAAAATAACACTTGCCCCACCCTCTCATTAACATTCTCCCAATCACAGACTTTCTAAACAGAAGAAATATGAGCATAAAAAAAAATCAATTTAATTAATATAAGTGCCGACAACAGTAGTATTCAAATTACTGGCGGAAATATGACTAGGTAGGTATTTTGATTTTCTTGGAAAAGCCATTTTTTTACCTGTAAAATATGACTTCCCAAATGTGATTCAAATACTTCAATGGCAAGGGCACTGGGACTTCTCCTGCGCTGGGCACCTATAACTGAATAAAAAACAGTTATGTTGCATGGTCTGCACATTCATTTCTCATGCATCCCAATCACTGACATTAACTATTTAAACATTTTGCATCTTATGCACCAGTGTTAATTTCAAATTTGCCTCCTACATAGTGTATATAAAATTGGTACATAATTTCAGACTCAAATTTGAGGGATTAAAAAAAACTACCTTAAAAATATATTTCAGTGTCCAAGGACTCTGGAAATGAATCGTTTGTTCAAATATATCTCAAGTCCCTGTAGGTTTATGGTGATGAAAGCATGCAGAATTTAGTGAAAAATACTATTGAAAAAGAGGCTACACATAATGTAAATGTTTTGAAATGTGGGGATAAAAACTAAGTATTACTCATGAATTAGGAAGAGATGAGAGGTTTATCTGAACATGTCATTTATTTTATTTGAAACTGAAATGAAATAAACATGACATTAAAAAGCAAACATTTGTAAACACATCTATATCAAAGTTTTCATCTGCATAGGGAAGTATTTTAGTATCCTGGATATCCCTGTTAGTTGCTGGAATAGGTACTTGAAACTTCCGCTTCTACATTTAAATTATATAGTTTGAAAGCACAAAGTGAGTAATAGGCAGTTATGCTTCAAAGGCAGCAGTGACTACAAAAAAGGCTGAGAAATCATAAAACTAATATTCCGTTTAAACTCTCTATGCCAGGAACACAAAGCCAGCAAACCAGTCTTAGTATAACCAAATGTAGGCATCTACTGCAAGCTGAGGTTTCTTCTTAGGTCTAGGCTATTTTTGCCACATGATCAGAGAAAGCTAGAGCACAGACAAGGGGGCACAGGGCTGCAGGAACCTTCCTTTCCTGTCTTAGTGACAAAACCAAGTGTGTTCACAGCAGAAAGAAGAGGCAAAGTTCATTCTGCACTCTTTTAGAGTGTGTACAAAAGCATTTACATCCAAAGACCCTGATAGTCTAATACCTCTGAAACCATCATAGCACTAGTCCATCTTTATGTATTGCTGTCTTTACAATGTACGATAAGGAAAATGAAATACCAAGGATCCACTAAAACAGCGGAATGAATGACTGCTATTACCGAACGGGCTAATTTAACACCAGTGAAAACAAAATACAGAGCAACAATTTCTTACGTCTTTATGATACTGGCTGCCAAACATGGTATCAGTAGGAAAAGATAAATGCCAAGTAATGATAGTCATATTGACCTAAAAATGTAATATCATTCCTTATTGATGTTTCATGTAATTTCCTTGCAGGAAATTCTAAGCTATTTATACTGGGCAAACAGGTGGCTTCACAGCTAATAGATGCAGTCAATAGCTCATAATTACAAATGGTGACTGCTGTAGAGCTGGTATTTTCTAATTCCTCCTCTTTTTTCATATTCAAGGACATAGACCCTAACACCTTAAGATGAAAGTCTTTGAGATTGTATTTCTCAGAGAAACTGTACCTTTAGTTGTGGGACAAAGCAAAATAAATAGCACTTAAAAGATATTCAGTATTTCCATCATGATTGCTGTCAGCATGCTGCTTTGTATGGTCATTTAATTTATAATCTATCAGAAACAAAAAGGAAATTCACAATTTTGGCTTGCTAGGCATTACTTCATAGTAGTCTCCATAAAGGCATTGCAAAATAAATAAAAAACCCAACCAACTCTGAAAAAAACCCAAAACATCCCTGAAATCCTTTAGGCTCTTTCATTCTTCCATCTAGACAGTGTTATATTTTCTGTGTGTTGTCCGAACACACCACAATTTGGAATTTATCTTTTAATTAATTTTCTGTTTCCTGCCCATAGCCTTCCTTTACAATCCCCTACAATTTTAAGTGTATCCATTACATACTGAATCCAGTTCTATGATGTTAATTGCAGGGGGTTTAGCATACAAGTATAACAATTTAAATAGAGTGCTTGAAGTCAGTGTAACACTCTTTAAAACAGTATCTTTAACCTTAAATGACACTTATAGGTTAGTCACCAATTCTTCATCCTCGGGATACTCTCAGTTCTATAGCTCAAATGACAACACTTTAAGGTCAGTGAATTAACTAGAAAACAAGAGGGGGCCAGATCTCAGCTGTTAAATTTGTCAATGAAATCCTCTATTGATGATTGCGTCCTGGTGGCTGGTATGCACATAGACAAATATCTTATAGTACTTTCATGCCATGCAGTTCACTGACATTTTTATAGCAGTAGAACTCTTGGATTTATGTGTCTTGCACTTCGTCAGGTGATGTGCGGTTGTAATGACAGTTCCTAATTTTACAACCAGCATAAATATGTTACATAGAAAACCATTATGCTTCTGGTAGTCATGCTGCAACTCTTTTTTGGTAACTGAATAGATGTTAAATATGCACTTTATTTCACTCATTTCCCTAACTATCATTCTTCACATTTTGAGGAATGAGACAAGAATACTGAGATAAATATAGAACAAGGGAAATTTATATTACTTGATTTTCTGGATTCATTGCCTCATTATTTTACTTACTCAAGCTTTCAAGATTTCTCGATACCTATTTGCAGCAAAAGAAATATACTATTTTGCGTATACAAATGCATATCACATTGGCACCTCTCAGAAACATGGCAGCCTCACAGTCCAGTCACAGCACAAAACGTCTTATTTGTACTGAATGAATTGTTGGCATGACAATAGACGGAAAGGAAGACACAGACTGAAACAGCTGGATTAAAAAGCAGGCCCAACATTATTTTATTCTGAAATTTTAAAACATAAACTATAAATACTGAAATGGCTTCCATCACACAAGCCACAACCACACATCTAAATCTCTCAGCCCGTGGATGGAACCATCAGCAGCCACAGCTTAGCTACTCACAGAAAACTTGGAAAGCAAGAGATTTAAGATTTATATAATGACATCTATAAATCAAAGCAGCTCAACAACCTTCACATACCTAAAGATGTGGATGCACATCTTTTTTTAAAAAATGTGGATTCCCTTTTAAATGTATACTCTTTACAGAAATAAAATACTGGATGCATGACAGAAATTTCTTTTGGATAACAGGGAACAGGGGAAAATAGGATGTAGAAAAGGCTGACGAATATGTGCCAAACTGCAAAAGGAGTCACAATGGAAATAACTTCCGAACCCAAGTTTCTCCTATTTTAGTGGTATTAACAAACATCTCTAAACAGACTTTTTCACATGTGGTTATATTTTGTACTGCCTACATTTAGTTGACAAAGTTTAAGATTTGAATGCACAATCGTGGTGATTAATCAAAAGTTGGCCGAACCAATGTTTGTATTAAATATTGACTGTTAATAGTGACAAGAAGATAGAAAGATTGTTTTCGTAAATGCACTTTGTAGTGCTGAGCAGAGGAATCTGTCTACTAAAATGTTTTACTTTCCATGGCATTGAACTATGACTTTTACTATCCAGACTGACATGTCTATTCCTGGCATAAGATTATTCCAGAACAAGTTATTAACAAGGAAAAAATTCTAACTGCTCACTAATTCCTTTTTAAATTTCCTCCCTCAATGACTAATCTGGCTATGCATAAGGTGAAGGAAGAACCACATCCCTATCAGAGTGTCTTGGGGGCAGTCTAAGCATGCTTAATGCAACCTCAAGAGCATTTGCAATTGTACTAGAAAGAGTGGGAAACTATGAAAAAGAAAAATGCAGACTGCTTAACAAAGATTTCTATGCATCCTGAAAAGAGAGGATTTCCTCTTAAACTCAGTTCTATGGTATGGGAGCACAGACTAAAGACTGATTTTCACTGTGATTTTCTACTAGTGATGACAGAGTTCTAATTAAGCAGAAGTAGCATTCCTTGATCACTTGGAGTGAAAGCACAGAACATGAGGACAATAATCAATTCTCCCTAAAATACTTTTGTAAGACTTTGTATGCCACCCCTCAGCATAAATTGGTTATGTGGAAAGTTTGGGAATATTCAAATCAAGAGTTTTTAAATTCTACTCTTTAACAGTAGGTTTCAAACTACCTTGAAACACTATACTCAACTTTTAAATTAATTTCCCTTAACAATTATTTACTACTAAAAGCTTTGTCTCAATTAGCCTCAAAATCCTTACTTTTGTATTTAATTTTGTTGATTTTTCCAAGCAGCATCTTTTGTAAGCTTGGAAGCAGAGGCGGACATAGGGCAATCCTGCTAAGCTCATAGATAACCTGCTGTCTGAAGAATTATAAAAACCAGAGCCTATCTTGAAGAGCTCTAATTATGACTGCCAATAAAGTCAGACTTCAATTAGCAAAGCCTGAGCAGATCTACATAAATATGAAAGTTTATAAACACCCTACCAAAAAGAAAATTATCAGCTTTACTCACAAAATTTGTAACCATATCAAGCTAATTGCATAGAAGCTTCACATAGGGTTGGCTAATATTTCTCCCCATAGGTATCAACAAAATACATGATGGTTTCAGATGAGAGAGCATAAGAAGCATAGTTGTCTGAATTGTCTCAGATGACTACATGTGCAAAGCAGTTCACAGCATGTGTGGCTATTATCTTTTAAGTATTCTTTTCCAGAATGTAACATTTTTTTTGTTTCAGAGAAAAAAAAAGACTTACAGAAATTACAATACAATTTCTAATGCATTTGCCTTGGTATAAAGTAGATTCCACATGAAAATGTATCCTTTGTTATTTCAAGGGATAACTCCAAATGAAACAACAATGTGAGTGAATGTAGCAATCAGGGTGGTTTTACAGGAAGAGGTGAGATGCCATCTTAGGATCTTGGGGCTTTCCTATGAGACATAATGAGTAATTTAGAAATGCTTAAAAGCTGTGTTTTAGAAAAGACAGAGACACTGACTGAGGGACTAAACTGAACAACAGAGGACACAATCTCAGGGAAGGACGAAATGTAATCAACATTAGATTCCAGAATAAAGATCAGTATTTCTGCATGCTAACATCCACAGAAGCTTTTTTTAAAAAATAATCCCTTCATATTTAATACCTTGTGATGAATTGAGGCTTTTTTCCATTGATTGTTCTTTGCTATCCCATTTATGACTGTTTCTAAGTTTTGAAAGAGATCTCCAGCAAGAGTGAACCCCTCCTGCCTAATACATATGCTGAGGACATAAGGTATAGAAGATGTGTGATCAGATCCTGATCTAAAATGAGATGAATAAGAGACAAGCAGAATGATATAAGCAGAGATGTTGCCCTCTGATTTGGAAAGGGCATCCTAAGAAATTGAACGATGTCACCAGTTACCTCACCATAAGCCATCATATGATCCAAACTTTCGGTCTCTTATCCACCTTCACAGATGGGAAGAAGAAATAAATCTTAGATGGAGCTGCAACATATGTGGAAAGGTATTTTATCTTGGTTTAGTAAAGCTATGGGAATCATTAATGCTGTGCCATTACCAAAGAAGTACCACAGCAATAAAGAATCAGAACAAATTTGTCACAAAGGACTACATGTAAGATGCATAATGCAATATATGATAATCAACTTACATAGCTAACAATAGCATTTCAAATCTATATTTTTGTGTACAAGTATGCCTATTATTCTAGATGTCCATCTTCTGATCACTGGTAAAGAGGATGTACTCATTATCAAGGAATCCATGATTGAGAAAGTAATGCAAAACTTTGCATGGAATAACCAAGTTGTTATCAAGAATGTACTGGTTAATCAATGAAAATGTTATGTAACACAATTACAGGTGTGCTGTGTTATTTCCTGCAGTTCATCTCTGATGCTTTATCAAAAGCTCCAAGAATTAAAAGAATTTTTTAGCCAAATTTGCTTTTCAAATACAAGTTGCTTAATACTTTTTAACTTTTTTTTAAACAGCTTTTTTTAGCTTCAGTAACTTAAGACTGATCAAATTAAAATGCTGTCAAAAAACCAGAAAGTATTATATCACTTGTTAATCAGACTGAAATCAATGGATTTGAAGACACAAAATGTGTCCTTCTTTTAAAAAAGATTTAAATGAATAGAAAAAAAAGAAACTAGATAAGTGGCTGTCTTAGTATAAGTTTTCATCTGGTTTAGGAGCCTGTTCCTTTTTCTTTCCCAATTATTTTCATCTTCTTTTATAGGTTTACTCCTTCCCACAGGATTTGTTCCTTAGAGGGTGGGGGTAGGGTGGGTAGGAGGAGACAAGGTTTCTTAGGTCCTAAATGTCTCTTTTCCTTTTTTATTCTTTTCTGAACTTCTTAAAATTAAATACCCCAAGAATGAAATAAGTATATTTTGTGTTCTCTACTTCATAACTAGTGCTGTTTCTTAATTAGCACTTATTTGGAAATTTGAAGAGTTTATTTCAGAGATTTTTTCTTTTCACTATGAAAGATGAAGTCTTTGCTGTGCAAGAATTTCCAGTCATCCAAGCAGAGAGAGCTCTCCATCTGTGGCTGGGGGCGGGAGCACTGGCCTTTCTCCCACACTGTAGTAGTTACTATAGGAACTATTGTGCCTCCTTCAAAAGGGCTACAGACAGGATGATTAAAATTCTTCATGGGAGAACCCCCACTCTTCTCCCCAACAATGAAATTCTTCAGGGAGAGGGCTAAGCCTCCAGTTCAAGAATGGCAGCACCTGAGGGAGTGATGTGGCAGACAGAATCAACACTGCTTTAAACTGAAGCACAGAGGAAAAAATACAAGGGCCCATACTTCTGCATTAATTTTATTCCCCTCCCATGAAATACAGGAATATTGGCCAAAACTCCTGAGAAACAGAAGAAGGAATGAATAACTTCATACAGTCTCCACAATGTAGAGGACAATGCAGAAAGTAAAGAACAGATAATTGCAATTAAAATCAATAGCAGGAGAAGAAAAATAATTAGAGTGAGACAGGAGCTTCCTAGGAAATCCAATTGCTGTAAAGAGATAGGAAAAAAGCCTACAGTATGGAAGAAATAGAGACAAAGTAGAGGCAGATGTGTGAGGCAAAGGAGAGGGACACACAAAGGTGGGGTGAATTGAGGGGTTATAAACCTAGGAATTTAGCAGTGTTTTATATAAATGTCCACTCTGAGAGTTTCGGCCCTACCAGCATAAAAATGAAGAAATGACTGATGAGTATGAATTACTTATTCGGGTATAAGACCCTTACTGGAGTAATAGTTCTATCATGCTATTTTTAAACTAGTATTAAAATTGCTCTGAAAAGTAAACTGCTGTCACCCCTTTTCAGCTCCAGTGCTACAAAAATGGCTAGTGTCACTGATTCTGTTCTCAGGAGGAGGGCAGGGTATTAACATCAAGTCAGAACAGTGTTATATAGTGTCAGACTATACTTGCTGGTAAAACTAAGAGGCCTACATCTGTTGTCTTGCTTTTTTTTTCCAGTCTGATCCCAAAGGTTCATGTTATGACATTTGTAACATCTGCTACAAATGTGGAGGTAAGTCAGGCACAACCTTATTACTTCCAATCTAACGCTCCATCCATCCACAGGGCTTTCATATGCCACTAGTATGTCAAGGGGACCAAAAGCTGTTCGATCTACATGATGCAAGGTATAATATATTTCTGAAAGTCAAGAAGAAGAAATCCTCCTTTGTTATGTCTCCACTTCTTTCGTTGTCTTAAATCTTGGCAATGTTATTCAGAATATTCTGTGAGCAAAACAGACAAGCTGCGTCTCCTTAGAGCCAATACAATTGCCTTTTTAATGCCTGAGACCGTGGTGTGTTTAAAATTGGCAAGCTGTAACTCACATCCTCCATGTCTTTACTAACACTAAAACATATACAACTTCCCCTAACTAGACCTATACATAGGTCTCCTTTCTTGCATAGCCCTCTTTTCCTTCTCCCACTATTTTAGTGGGCTCACTGCATTGTTTTAAGGACAAACTTAACTTTTTTTTTCCAGTGCTCAGTGGTAAAATGCAACTCCTGACAGACAACAAATACTTATTTAATCTGTGGTTACAAAACAGTAAATGAATAAGGAAAGCAATTAATAAAATGCTTTACAACTAGCATTCTTTCTATTAACTTCTCATTGAACTTTTATTGAGATATCCACAGTCCTTAAAGATTTCAATACTCCATGGTTAATGGGCTAAGATACTGTATGCTGTGAGGGCTATGCTATCACTGCCAAGTGCCTGCACAGGAAGCCAACCATTTGCTATATGGCTACAATCATCCACTGAATTTTCGTAAGAAATACATATAACCTCTTCTGACAGCAAGTGGAATGTAATTTTAGAAACCAATAGCTTTAGATACTACTGAACTAGGTAATAAGTTCAACACTCAGTATCATACACCCCCCCAAAAAAAAAAAGACAAATATCATGTTTGATAGAAGTCATTTAAGTTCATAACAAGGACTGCAGTTCACTGCATGGTCACAAAGGAGAAAGAAAACCCCACACCTGATGAAGTAAGCCACTGTAGGTTTTGATACCTGCACTTCTACACTACTTACTTTTTTCTACCATATACTCACAGGCTAAGAACCCCCCTACATGCCCCCAGCTAAGAACAATACTAAAAAAGAACAGATAACCTTATGTTAAATGAACACTAAAAATTAAAAAATGTATCAAACATTCCTATTGGCAAATGGAGGAGCCATATTTATTGCTGGAATATAAAATACGGCTATGATATAAACAGACAACTACTGCCTAATGCATCATTATCCTACCAAAGTAAGTGACATACTGAAATGAATCCAAGTGTGCAAGTGTATAAAATGTTTTTTCTGGTTCTAAGGTGACTTTAGGGTTTTACTACTTTTACAGACTTGGTTTTATGACTGACGCATGTTGATGGCAGATTTGTTTGTAGATGCCTTTTTTCCTTTTTGTGATGTAGTCAGAAAAAGATTTAATGAAGATTCATAAATGAAATGAGACCGGGTACAAGCCTGTAATCAATCCACATTTTCAGGGAAGGAATCTTTATCAGCTGCCAAAACTGAACCATGTAATTAACTGAGGATTCTGGTAAGAACCAACTGTGCCACTAGTCAATTATTTTTACTTGTCTTCCAGCTGCTGCTTCTCTCTGTTCATAAGTGAGACTGTAAGAAAATGCAACTATTGAGAATTTGGTGATTTCAAAAAATAACTGAAGAAATTTAAGGAGATTACCAAGACCAGCTGTAGTAGAACCATAACAAATTTTTAAAATCTATTGCAACTGGTTCTCAATTTCTCACTAGAAATTTTCAGCATGAACTTTTATAAGAGCTAAAATAGTATTTCAGAATTGCTGAGGATTGAAAAATGACCATGCGTAAGCTGCACCAGAAATCCTAAGTCCTAATGAAGCAGTCTTCAGAGGAAGTGGTAAGACATCAGAATCTGGCTAAGTCATTACAACTGTGAGATGAAACTGCTTTTGTTTTCAAAAGTGCTGCTGCTTATTAAAACAAAAAGGCTTTCCATCACTTTGCACTGGATTCTTCATATACGTACATACATACATACATACATACATACATACATATATGTATATACACACATACACATAAAAAACAGTGCACGACTATTTGTCTGTTTCAGCACTTTTTAAGGAAACAGAAACTCTTGGAAATCCCAATGACTAGTAAAAAGAATAGTTAAATTCTTACTGGAAATAGTGATATTGTCTTTAAATCCTTGTTAAGGTTAAAAGAATTCATAGAGTTCATGATGAATGAGCTTGAAAATAAATTAGAAGTAAGTTGACATAATTTATGTTATTATTATCAACTCCAGCATGTGACTAGTATTTCCCCTTTCATATGCAGTAGGACCTTTTTAATAGTCACTTGAGATAAGTCCAGTTTTCTTCACCTTTGGAGAGTACCCAGCAAGGAACCATAAGTGAAGTTTGATCAGAAGACAGCCAGAACAGTTATGGAAGTCAGAGCTTAGTAGTGAGAAAACAGGAAGCAAATTCTCTACGGCCAAAGAGAATGTGTATAGGCACAACATTCACTTCATCAGAATTGCATTCATTAGCATCAGGAATTAATTTAGCTCAAGATTCTTTCTGCTGTGAGGAAAAACATTCCTTTTATTTGATTATGTCATTGCTAAGATTCACACTTGCTACCTGAAAAAGTCAAGCTTATCCTGCTTGAAAAAAGCAAGGCAGTCACTGTTCAAAATATACACTGAACACCTTAACCATAAAGGTTCAGTGGGCTAGTCTAGCCAGATATCTTGGTATTCTTTATCAAATAAACTTAAAGGCATCAGAATTCATTCCCCACACAGTACTTGAACCAGACATGGACACAGATGGTTACTTCGACTGTGGGGGCAAAGTTTCATTTTGCAAGATAACACTCTGTCTTTAAACCAGCTCTTTCCCACTTTTTATTAGCACTGATAAATATATTTTTCTTTCTCTTTTCTTAAGAGCTTTACAATTATACTGATAATGTATTGCATTTAGATAGGTTTTCAACAATTACATTTTATTATACATGCACCAAACCTAATATAATACATGTACACATATGCTATAAAGAGAAATAATTAGCTTGATACAACAGTTCAGCAGCAGTCTGTGAGCTGAGATTTTACTGAAATAATGTCCTTTAAATTCTGCCCATATTTTGTTGATTTCAACATCACCTTTTAATTCTTAGACACAGTTCTTGTGCTGCCTTAGTCCAGCTGAAGGACTAGATTTACACAGATATGTAATTTGCAACTAAAGCTCATTAATTTAAATGGAAAAGACTATTTTGCCCAGAGTGTAATACAATATGATACTTAAACTGAAATATAGAGTTAAATAAAGACTTCTCAGACTCAACAGGGAACACACTTCTTCTTCAGACATCCACAACCTTTATGCATCATGCAGGAAAACTAATAAGTAATGTCCAACAATATTTATCTATTTTCTTATTCCCTTTAATAACCTCCTGGAAGACAGTTTGAATTCTGACATTTTTCATTAAGAATATGCTAGCTTAAGGGTGTTTTGGATTATTTTAATTTGGCTGCTGCACATCAAACAACATCTTATTAATAATACCTGAAAATCTGAGAAATCTACTTGTGGAAAATACATTTCCACTCAACAATGTTGTCGTAGGACAAGTCAGAAATGCAGCAAGTTATTTTCTATGAATGCTGACGAACAAGTCATTCGATGCAAAGCCTTTGCCTTACAAATGCAGTATTATTGCAAGGCACATTCTACTTCGCTCTACATATAAGATGTAGAAAAATTAACTATTGAGCAAAACTGTCCAAAATGTTCAGAGTACCACTGAAAAATTCTGTTTCAAAATTCTCTGAGAATAATTCTCAAATAATAGTGAGTCTTTCTTTTACAGGAGAGAAAGAATCTCAGGACTGAAGAGGCACCTACATGGCTGGAAGAGGAAAAGACACACTTTGCTGTGACAGCTCATGGGCAGATGCCTTCTGAAGAGAAACTCTTATATTGGCGAGTGATGACTTCAGAAAAAAAATTGTGACGAAAAGGAAAAGCAAATGGAAGAAAGAATAGACTGAAAATCAAACTGTTTGTAATAGAGGAAATAATATTTTGAAGAATGTAAATGAAAAATTAGAGATGATCAAAAAAAATTGTAAAGCTGTACCTCATTTTACAACCCTCTCAAAACTGGCAAAGAAGCAGTCTCCACTGTAGCATTAGCTCAAGGTGCAGTTCCTATGTTGGCTTGTACCTCTTGCCTGTTCTCAAACTGAAATCTCTAGCTCCACTGAGGTGATGTTTTTATGTTCACTAGTTAGTTAACACTTCATATGACTGCTTGAGTGTTGCTGATGTCAGCGCTAACAAGGCAACAGGGACTCAACTGATCTGGCTGCATATATAAAACACTGGTGTTGCTAATCCATTTGTTCTATGGGCACACTATACTTTGAGCTGAGCTAAGGATATGTCTTTACAGCCACAATGTAGGCAAGTATGAACTAGCTGTAAATAGGTTAATGTGGCCACTGATAAATCACAGAATATTCAGAGTTGGAAGAGACCTACAAGGATCATCTAGTCCAACTCCTGGCCCTGCAAAGAACATCCCCAAGAATCACACCATGTGCCTGAGAGCATTGTCTAAATGCCTCTTGAACTCTGTCTGGTTTGGTGCTGTGACCACTTCCCTGGGGAGCTGCTCCAGTGCCCAACCACCTTTTGGGTGAAGAACCATTTTCTAATATCCAGCCTAAATCTCCCCCATCCCATTCTCTTCTGTCACTGATTGACATAGAGTAGAGGTCAGTGCCTGCCCCTCCACTTCCTTTTGTGAAGACATTGTATACAGTGATGAGGTCTCCCCTCCATCTCCTCTTCTCCAGGCTGAACAGACCAAGTGACCCCAGTCACTCCTCATAGGGCTTTCCCTCAAGGCCCTTCACCATCTTTGTTGCCTTCTTTTGGATTCTCTGCAATAATTTCATATCTACATAGAGTAGAGGTCAGTGCCTGCCCCTCCACTTCCTTTTGTGAAGACATTGTATACAGTGATGAGGTCTCCCCTCCATCTCCTCTTCTCCAGGCTGAACAGACCAAGTGACCCCAGTCACTCCTCATAGGGCTTTCCCTCAAGGCCCTTCACCATCTTTGTTGCCTTCTTTTGGATTCTCTGCAATAATTTCATATCTTTTTTATATTGTGCTGTCCAAAACCACACACAATATTCAAAGTGAGGCTGAACCAGTGCAGAGCAGAGTGGGACAATCACCTCCCATAACCACCTGGCAATGCTGGTTGCATTGCTGGCAATGCCTGACGCACCCAAGACATGGTTGGCACTCCTGACTGCCAGGGCCAGGGCACACTGTTGACTCAATGACTAGGAGCCCCAGGTCCCTTTCCGTGGCACTACTTTCCAGCATTCCCCAGTCTGTACGTACAGTGAGGGTTGTCCTGTCTCAGGTGCAGAATCCAGCACTTGCCCTTGTTAAACTTCATATGGTTGGTGATTGCCCAGCTCTCTAACTTGTCTAGGTCACTCTGCAAGGCCTTCAACAGCTCCTTCCAATTTTGTATCATCTGCAAATTTACTTAATAGTCCTTCAAGTCCTGCATCCAAGTCATTTATGAAGATATTGAAGAGCTCTGGGCCTAAGATGGAGCCCTGCAGAACCCACTAGTGACAGGTCACCAGCCTGATGTAATCCCATCAACCATAACCCTTTGTGCCCGACCCATGAGCCAGTTGTTCACCAATTGCTTGTCCAGTTTTATGCTGGACATTTTGTCCAGAAGGCTCTTGTGAGAGATGGTATCAAAAGCTTTACTGAAATCTAAAAAGATTACATCAATTGGCTTCCCTTGGTCAATTAGGTGGGCCACCTTGTCATAAAAGGAAATAAGGTTTGACAAGCAGGACTTTCCCTTCATGAAGCCATGCTGGTTGTGTCCAATTACTATGTTATAATTTACCTGCTTTTCAATATTTCCCAGGTTAATCTTTTCCATGATCTTACCAGGTACAAGAGTGAGGCTAAAAAGCTTGTAGTTATCAAGGTCATCCTTCCTGCCCTTTTTGAAAATTGGGACAACTCCCAAGACCATTGAAAAATCATTGAGAGAGACCTCACAATGACATGAGCCAACTCCTTAAGCATTCTAGGATGAATCCTATCAGGCCCCATAGATCTGTATGGATCCAGCTAGAACAGCAGATCCCTCACAGCATCAGAATCAATAGGGAGTATAATGTTCTCGCAGTCATCATTCTCCAGCTGCAAAATTGTTTTCCCAGGGGACCTTACCCACCAGATCCCTGAGTAACCCAGTCTGCTCTCCTCACATCCAGGGCTGAAGTTGTAGTTTTCCTGGCACCTTTCCTCCTGTCAACAGAGATGTTAAACTCGATTGCTTCATGGTCGCTATGGCCAAGCAAGCAGCCATTCACTACTTCACTCACAAGGCTCTCTCTTTTAACAAGCAACAAATCCAGGAGGGCATCATTACTTAGTAAATGGAGCCAACTAGGTCTAAAGGTCTAGCTGTGCTAAAAAGGCTATGAAACTTTCCCAAGAAACAAGATAAAATAACTTTTTCATCTCTGTGTTACCACAACTGGGCTGCTTTCAGTTCTTAAGCTAGTTTATGCTGCTGTTTAAACATATTCTGCCTAAAGGAGAATTTTTAATGAATCCTTAATTAATTTGTTAATAGTTAAAGAAGGAAAATTCATTGTACAAAAAATCCTAGAATGGACTGAGCACATCCTTTTGCCATCTCATATTTTCCATTTTTACACTACCTCAGCTCATCTTTTCTTTTCACACTTTTCTTCTTTCTTTCCTTAATTTTCCTGTTTCACACTAGCTTATTTGAATTGGCATTTTCAACCACATGCAAGTTCCCTATGAGAAAGAAGTTCATTATGATCACAGGACCTAAAGCTCTGTGTGTTGTGAGAGGTGAAATGGATCACTTTCTCAGGCATGTGAAGCTCTAGAAGGCAACATATCTGGGAATGAAAATATTGAAGCAGATATTTATTAAGTTGAAATACCTGAACAATTTAAATTTACTCATTAAACACACACTCCCATACCCAAACCCTTAGATGCTATTCCAAAAAGCCTTGTTCTAGAGGGAATAATGGTAAAAAAACCCACAGCTTTTATTAATATCACAGTCGAGAAGCTACTATTCACTCCACCAAAGCTTCAAGAACTCATCATCAGAGGAGAAGTGGCCTCTTGCCTCAGTTTGTTATTGACATTAAAGCTCCAAAGTGTTGCAACCTAGCCTTAGTTTCAGGTAAATCACCTAAAAAATAATAATTTCTCTGCACTAGGAAAAGTGATGTATGTAAACTCTTCCTCAAATAGTGATTGTGAGAAAGGAAAGTGAAGTTATACTACTCCATGCATCACCATGCAAATCAAGTGTCACAATACAACTCTCAATGTCAGCTTTGAAATTGTAGTTCCTTAGAATCCATATTATAAATAGAGGGAATGTATAGCATTTTATTAAAACATAATATCTCTTACCAATTTTTTATATTGGTTACTATATTTTATTGTACTATATTGACAACAATTACAGTTTGGACTCAACATAAGACTGTGTTTTTGTCCATTGGTAAACACCTGACAAAATTTCTGGGGAAGTTCAAAATTGTTTACTTTTATCAATCAGAAAATACAACCATTTTTATAATACATATAGTAGCAAGAAGTCTAAACGTCACAATCTCCTTATGACAAAACGTCACCTTTTGAATTCCAGCTCTCTTCAAAGCGTAATACCGAATCCATAAACCAGACATAACATTAGATTGTGGACAAAATCATAAACCAATTTTTTCATAGAATCTCAGAATGGTTTGGGTTGGAAGGCACCATCAAAGACGATTTAGTCCAAATCCCCTGCTCTAGGCAGGACCATCCTTCATCAGATCAGGTTGCTCAAAGCCCTTTCCAACTTTGCTTTGATCACTTCCACTGATGGGGCATCCACAACTTCTCCAGGCAAACTGTTATTTCATCACCTCTATTGTAAGAATTGTATTCCTTATTCCCAATCCAAATTTATCCTTGTTCACTTTAAAACCATTTCCCCATGTCCCGTTATGGATTTATGCACACTGGACACTATAACAGGATCTAACCTTCGGATCTCACAAAATAAAGTCTGAGTAAAGATTTGCAATTCCTCTCTTATTAGTTCTCAGATTATAGCTTGAATTTAGTGCTACTAATGCTGAGACTATTCAGAGAGGAGAATATAGTTAATCAAACTTATTCTATGACAATCCTGTCACTACAGGTCCTGGTAAAAAAAGTCTTCTACCATCTTTTTTATAAACTCCCTTCATATATTGAAAGGTCACAATAAGGTCTCCACAAAGCTTTCTCTTCTCCATGCTGAACAACCTCAAATTTGTCAGACTTTCTTCACAGGAGAGGTGTTCTAGCCCACTGATCATTTGCATGGCCCTCCTCCAGACCTACTCTAACAGACTGATGTCTGTTTTGTGCTGGAGACCTCAAAGCTGGATGCAGTACTTCAGGTGGGGTCTCATGACAGTCAGAATAGAGGAGGAAAATAATCTCTGGGATCTGATGGATATGCTCCTTTGATGCAGCCCATGATATGACTGGCTTTCTGGGCTGCAAGTGCACATTGCCAGTTCATATCAAACTTTTCATGCACCAGTATCCTCCAAGCCCTCCACAGGACTCTTCAATCAATTCATCCTACAGTCTCTACTGATACTGGGGACATCCCTAGTCCAGGTGCAGGACCTTGCACTTGGCTTTGTAGAACTTCATGAGGTTCATATATTCCCATTCATCTGTATTTATGAGTACACATGAATGAGGGGAATTGGCATCAGAACACCACTTAAAGTAACGCTAGAGAGGCAACATGCTTAATTTGGACATTCTGGCCCATACTATCAGGAGGCAAGAGACCAAATACCATTACTTGCTAATCATACACTTTTGCATCTGTTGACTATCCAGTTTGAAACTATTTTCTTACTCCTAGCTCTTTTTGTCCTAGGTCCTATACAACACTCCCAGTTAGTGTCGTATGGCATTAAACTTACTGAAAACTACTCTTTGGCATCAAGCCTTTCTGGCAACTCCTGAAAATATTGAAACTAATTTATTAATTATTTCTGAGTTGCATATTTCAGTTTACTGAAATAAAATCATTTAGCTTTATGAGTTTTAAGTATGAAACATAAGAGGAGCTTTGGAGATGACCTAACACAATAAATTTTCTCTAGTCACTTAATTCTAAGAAGTAAATAAATAATAAGCAACCATTTTCCAACAACTGTGAGTGAAGTGGATCTTTAAACAATGCCCCCAGTGTGTCATGTCAAAAAATACTAATATGTTTCATTTTAAATTTAAGCATGGTAAATTTACCACAATATTTTAAATACTGAAGCAAATAGGGCAAGGAGTATATTTTAAATAGTGTGCAGGGTAGGTGCCTAGTCAAATTCAAATAAAATCTCTTAATCTCTCCTTTCTCCAAATTGTTCATCCAATCAAGCATGTTCCTAGAAGAGAAATGGGATATGGGCTTTCCTGACTTCTGTAGTACTTTTGGTCCAAAACTCTTTTATAAAGGAGCTATTCAATAAAAGTGAGTTTTGAGTCTATGTTTTATATTGCAGTACTGCACATAATTATGTGTTCAATAACTTGTCGTAATATAAAATTATATAAACTAATAAATGATTCATAGCTCTAAAAATATCCTGTTATGGATGAAGTTCAGCAAAGAGAACAAGCTTTATTTGCATTTTAAGTTAGAACAATTTTGATGGTACTTAATGTTTCTCAACATGCAGAAATTTGTTCCTCCATTATTTGTCAAATAAGAGTTTTCTTAGTTAATGAAAAGAAAGCTGCCATTTCAGCTTAAAACTCAATAGAAAGACAAAGCTCCATGGAACCCCTTGGAATAACTTCCCAGAGTGATTCCAAGATTGAAATGCACTAACCCAGATACACCCAACCTCATAATAGTATAGATGTAAAGGTCTACATAAACAGAGGAAGACCCTGGAAACATCTCCAAAGCCGTCTGCCCACCCTATTCTGCAAGCATGATTGACTGTGTCATGTTTATTGTTAGCCCATCTGGACAACAGGTGCAGTACTTAATGGCCACAGTGTATTTGACTATTGACTAGTGAATATTTCTGCACAAAACAATAGGCTGCAGATTGACTCACAGTAACAGACAGACTTCCTACCCATTTCTACATTCAAAACCTCAAAACAAAAGGAAACAGTTTTTACCCTGTCTGGAAGTTTGGTACTGAGCTCCAACATACAACTCATATTTGCCAAATACTTAGCTTGGCAGACTTGTATAGAGTCTATTAAAGGAGGAAAAAAAGGTGCATGAATTTCAAGCTTGGGGACCTCTAATTACCTCATGCTTAAAGTTTAACTACAAAATGTAGATAAATTGCTGCACTAAAACCACATAAGATCCTCCACACAATTTGTGCCAATGTATCTAAAGCTCAGTGATGCTGATCCCAGGGAGACTTTTCCACTTAGTCCTCAGAGAATTCATTCTGGACCCGTTTCTAATGAGTATATAAAGGATTACTTGGATGTTTTGGTAAAGCTACCCAATAAATTAGTCAATCTGAAATTTTATTAGCCGCAAAGCATTACAGCGGTCATACAGCAGAAGAACACTGAGGGAATTGAAGGCATATTAGTCATTTATTTAGGCAGATACCAGAGATGAGTACTCAGTACAGGATGTTAGTTGTAACATTAAGCTAATTGGCTAATAGTTGCAGCAGTTCTTATATACTTTTTTTACCGAGAAGTGTGACCCCTTCTTGAACCAATTTATGTAAACCCAGAGGGAGTCCTAAATTTATTCCAGTTTCATGAATGCATGTTCTGGATTGAGAAACCAAAAGCAAGAAGAATATGCATAAAACCCACTGTGTCAACCAGATATAAAATTTACACAATCAGCTTGAAAACTTTCTGTTTAACAAGTTACTTGCAATAATAAATGTTTTAAATAAATGTAAAAATTTGGTATTAAAAATGTTTGTATTTCATCCAGTCCATATTGTGAGGATGTGGTTTTTTCTTCTCAACCATACCTTTGGCTATTTATCTAGTTGCAAACTTTAATAGATGTGAAATGTTTTAAGAAGTCCTTTGGAAATGGCCTGAGGTAATTTCAAACTTAACAGACCCTATCCCACCAGAGCTCATTACAGTCCATTTTATAACAAAGTACCCTCCACTTAATTTTCAGAACTTAGCCAAGCGTACTAGAAATGCAGCTGCATTAAGTGCAATTAATGGTATAATAAAAGCAGTGGAAGGCTGTTTAAGACTCAAGAACCAGCAGTAAACAGGGGGTCCATGTTCTCTAACAGTCAGTGATGTGTCAAAGTTCCAGAAGTGTGAGATTTCCAGTGCTGAGGAAGGAAAAGAAAAGCATGTGCTGTTGGGGAAAAAAAAATAAAATCCTTCTGTCCTTTAACAAGGCCGAAAGATAGACAAGAAAAGGAAAAAAAAAATATTCCCTCCAGGTATGCCACAAGCATACCCCTCTCTCTTTGAGCAGGAGTCCAAAACAATAAACTCATATTCCCACCAGTAAAGAAAACAGGCAAATTCAATCCCATAAAAAGTGAGACTAACAGTAAGTGACTCATATAATACACAGAATGATCTGGTTTCATAACTAACAAAGTTTACTGTCAAATGAC
This sequence comes from Acanthisitta chloris, assembly GCF_000695815.1. Taxonomy (NCBI): domain Eukaryota; kingdom Metazoa; phylum Chordata; class Aves; order Passeriformes; family Acanthisittidae; genus Acanthisitta; species Acanthisitta chloris. Next base: position 47,908 of record NW_008672927.1, read on the forward strand.
AGAAAGGAAAAAGAAAATATTTTTGTGACAGGAAACAATAGCAGCTTTTTATTTAAAATAAAGTAAGTCACAACACAACTGGGCTATTGAGTATAAAAGCTCTGCAACTGTTAAATATGGAATTATCTTGATAACTAAACTATCACCCCTGGGAACTAAGTGAATTCTTGTTTGAAACTATAAAAGAAATGCTATGTTTAAGACAGAATCCAACCAACATCTCCTAATTTCTGATAGAAGTCAATGGAACTCTCATGAAGGAACTAGTGACTAAAGTAGTCTATATGGAACTAATATCTTTTTTTTGTTTTAGTCTTGAACCCTATTTATCTTAAATACTTACTTAGGCAGAAAAGAGCAGATAATTCATATGAGTGGTCCTTCTGATTCACAGAAAGTAAGTGGATTACAACTTTATGACCTCAGAACCTCAACAGCTCTTGAATATTCATAGCCTGAAGATATCATAGTAATTTATTTTGTACACAGTGAATATAAAAACAAACTTTTCATTGGTGCTGAAGGTAGAAAAAAAACTATGATTTTGTGCTCTGCTCGAGAATAACAGATTTCTGAATTGTGAAATTAAAATAATTTCCAATTTTCAGTGCATAAGTCATGTAAATAGAGAAGCAACAACAAAAATCTCAGACTTTCAATGCATTGTCTCCCAATAATGGAAAAATTAAGTAGACCAGCTTTTGGTTTATGCTCTCATTTTCTAGTAAAAACTATACACTAAGCATATTTTGCCTATCTTGAAAGTTGATTTCAGATGTTAAAGGACATGGACAACAAACAAACAAAAAAGCTCCTACACCTGTTATTTGCAGACTACACTGCTAGCCAGTTAACTCTGGCTGAAAATCATATATATGGGCTTGGAGATAATCAACAGTGTGTAGAAAGACAGACAAAACCTACTTTGACAGTAGATCTCATTACTCTTGGAAATACGAAGAAAAAATTAAACACATGCATTTTTCTGTTCATAGAGCATATAAGTACATCTATTTCTGATGTTCCTGTTATCCAGTGCTATATTCTGAGTTATGGAAACATTTTCAAGATGTCATTGAGTATTTTCTTCTGCCCATGTCCTCTGTTTGCTGAATCTCACGTACAGACGCTGTGACTCCACCAGGATTGTTTTGCTGCTGACTTCAGATCTATTTATTTACAGCATTCTGCTGCCTTTATCATCCTTCACAGTAACATACATCTGCAACCATCACTTCAGTATCACAAGAAAGTAACATTGTTCATATAGGCTTAAGTAGACCACAGAGGATAGACCATCATATTATTTCAGTAGATTATTTAATTGACACTTGTGTCCTACCACTCTTTAAGATCACATAAGAGATAATGTATCATTTTATATTGTTTTTACATCCTATGATGTAATTCTGAAAAATGCTAACTACTGCTCAGTAAAACACTATAATTACTGCCAAAATAACCACAGTGGTGTGGACCGTGCTGACACAATAATAATAATAATAAAGTCTAGGAAATATAAGTGTTAGTGCTAAAAATTTCCATACAGACTAATTACTAAAACTGAGAAAATGGCACTAGAAATCAACATGAGGTAAGGGATTACTACCTCTGTCATTAAACCAAGAAATGATGACTTAGATTGACTAAAGATACATAAAAAGATCACATCTTGCTGTTATCAGGAAAGTCATAACAACCAAAAAAGGTGCCAGAACCAAGCTGGAGTTTGAATTGAGCTCACATTTCTAGTTGAGAACTATGACACAAGTTGGAGATCTCAGACCAACTCTCAGGAGACAGGCATATATCAATTAGAGTATGCTCTATACTTATTCCTGCAACTAGGCAGGAAAAATTGATGCGTCTTAGAAGTCAAACTGTTGAACCTACTGATACTTCATTGTCAGGTTTGAACATTGTTCAATGAAACAGACACTGGAATAGATTGTCCAGGCAGGCAGTGGAGTCACCATCCCTGGAAGTGTTTAAGAGATGTCTTGATCTGACACTGGAGGATATGGTTTAGGGTTTAGGGGTTACAGCAGAGTGGCAGGCTAATGGTTGGACTTGATAATCTTAGAGGTCTCCTCCAACCTTTATAATTCTATGGTTCTAATGAAGGAAAGAGCATGCTAGAACTGACTATTTGGTTTCTGAACCTTTTTTTTCCCTTGTAAAAGGTAGCTAGCCATGAGAAACAGTTTACCTAACATCCTATTGCAAGAAGTAAAACCAAATAATCTGGGATATTTTCAGACTAGCTGAATGAAAAGCTGTCAAGGCGCTAATATGCATGTTGAAAATCTATGTCAGTAGGTGTGTATTTACCAGAAGTTGAATGTGGTCTCTCCACCTCTTCTCTCATGCCTTTATCTCCTCCCCATTAGGACTGTTTGGCCACCTGGCCATGGCCGGGGAGGCTCCTGCCTGTTCAAAGAACAGCTGAATCCAAACTTTGCTGAAATGTCAAACGACTTATGTAAATTTCCACATAAGCTCATAACCACACCACAAACCCCCTTAAAAAAACAAACCAAACCAAAAAAAAACAACCAACCAAAACCCTCCCAAACAAACAAATAAACCCTACACAAACCTGGATGCCAAATCACTTGAAAAACTTATTCAGGGAAGGTATGGATTTGATGACTGTGTGGGGTAGTTCACTAACAGCAGAGATCCAACTGCAACACAAAATAAACGTTGGCACGGAAACAAAATTTGCAGGACTGAAACTAAAAATAAATAAATTAAAATGGAATAAAAAATAAAAATAAAACCCCATCTCAAATAAAAAACAGAATGAATGAAAATATGTTCCAGGCTTAACATGGATAATATCATCTCAATATTCTTAACACAATGATGATCACTACACTGAGCACTGGGAACCAGGTCAGGGGAAAAAATAAAAGAAAATTGTATTAATCACAATCTCCAAAGGCAGGCCATAAAAGCCATATCACACACACTGAAAAATAATTCATTAAACTATATCCCAGCTGGAAGTAGAGAAAAACAAACAGAATAAAAAGACACTAAGCAGCAGGGAGAAATAAACTTTATGGAACTGTCAAAGCATGAAAAATAAAGGGAGGAAAAAAAAAGAAAGAAACAATAAATGTGTCTGGTTTATTGGCAAAATAGCCACATTAGGACAGATATGAGAATTAAATTAAAGCAAAACCTGAGATACAGAGATAATGCCAAGCTTGAAGTATCAAGATTATCCTACTGCAGTTCAGGACATCCAGTACTTGCAAATTGTGGTTTGGCAGTACCTCACAATGAGAGCAACATCACTAAACGCTAATCACTCATGGAGCATCAGTCACATCTCTTGAGTTATATACTGCAAGATGAAGTGAAAGTGAAAATGTCCATGTTTCAGGATTGATTCTTAAAGCAAAACTATCCATAGCCCCTATATGGGAAAGAGAACATTCTCAGCTAGTCTCCAGGTTTGATTTAGTGATGCAAAGTAGTACTTTGCATAAACATTTCCAAGATCCCTTTTGTAATGCTACATACCTCTCTTTTTCTTTTTTTTTTTTCCCCCTTTTTGAGAACAGATGGGAGAAGGGAACACTATGGTAATGCATTCCATTCTATAATAGCATTAAAATAAGGAGGAATACCACACAATGTATTCTGTTAAAAGAAAATACCAGCCACTTTGAGTCTTTGCTAGATAAGTTTAAATAAAACTGCTCTCCAGTTTTGGCTTCCTCAGGGTTTTTTATGCCCCAAAAGCTTGATTTACAATAATGTTCAGCAGCCACAGATTCTACAGGCTTCACCTGGAGCTGTGCTTTTTCAGAACAGATGAAAATGTGGCCCAAAGTGTCTGGACAAAGAGGCATCCAAAGCCACTGACAACTTTAGAAAATTTCAGCCCATTCATCTACCAGGTTCTGCTGCAACTGAAGGTCTTAATAAGCAGAAATGCCAGTATGTGCATATGTATGTATATATAAGCAATGTACAAATGGTGGTGCATTGTAAATGTAAGTGATGTCAATCTTTCCATTTGATCCTTGCTTAATTAAAATTGGTTTTGTGTTTTATATATACTGGATACAACAGAAGGAGGATGGATTTTTCAGATGAGCCAGACAGATTGTAGGTGCCTAGTAAAACACACAGGAAGCTGAGCACTCAGATTGCTTCAGATTCTTTCACATCACTGTTAGAAAGTATTAAATCAATTATGTCTGAACATAATTCATCCACCAGTCATTGACATATGACAAAACAGACCTTAGACTATGAATTATTGACTTTACTGAATGAAAGCTGTTTTTTCAATTAAAAAGATGCCGTATATCCCAGATACAGTTTTATGAAGACTCAGTAAGGATCCATGGTAAATGTTCTCACATAAGACATTAAGCATTAGCAAATGCCAAATTCTTGGCTGGTAATTTTTTCTCTCCCTCTTTCCCCCCCTTGACACCCTGAATCCCTAACTCCATTTTATGGACTAACAACCTGCAAATTATATCTTCATAAAGCAAAACTGTTTGTCAGCTAGAGGAATGAATAAGATTATACTTGACACATCAAGATTTCTTTACTTCACCCTCCTTTTTATAACTGAAACAGAGTCAAACTAATTTAAATCAAATCTGATTTAAAAATCCTGCTGAGCTGAGACTTTTAAATACAAACTTTCAGCCTGGAGTGAATTTTTATGACTATGTTATAAACACCTGAAAAACAGCAGGTGCCATAGTAATATGTACAGTTTGTGCTTTTATACTACTTCCTTAGTTTCAAAAGCAGATTCTAGTCAAAGTGAGGTTTTTTCCTCCTTTTAACTTGTTATGGATATTACAGTTCCAGCAAAATCCTTAGAAGCCAGAAGTAGTTTGGAATGAATATATGTAGGTATTTTATACTTTATAAATTTTTCCCATGGATATATTTACAATTCAGCTAAGATTAAAACCACTTCCTTTAGAAATTCTGTGAATAGTGATCAGAAAATGAAACCCCTGCCAGAAAAAGTTGGTTTAACATCTTTCAGTGGGGTGTGTGTGTGTGTTGGTGCTTTAACTTACTCTGTTAGAGCACACAATTTCATAACAATTTCAAGATTCAGTCAAGTTCTTTTAAAACAACAAGTATTAATTCAAAAAGTGACAAAAACGTTTGTATTCTTTAGCTAAACAGATATGTTCTTAATTCTTCAGGCTTGAGAGTTTAACTGTCTGAACATACTCATGAAAATTAATCCAAATCAACTAAATGTGAGAATGCAAAGTGGATTTGTAAAGTTGCATTAAAATCTGCCATATGAACAATCTCACCCAGAAGAAAACTAGTTTTGATGCCTTTGTACCTAATACACTTAAGAAGCAAAATAAAAATAAATAAATAAATAAAAAATTAATTACTCTGAACAATGGTTCTGATATGTGGATCAGTACATTTAGAGTAAAGTAAGTACAAACTTCACTTGCTGTTTCATAGCTTACATGCACACACATACTGCAAAATCACCGAGCAGTTTCTCTTTAAATAAAAGATAAATGAAACTACATTAAATGTATTGGGGTAAGAGTGTACACCTGGTCTGTTCCTGTGAGGCATCTGATGCTATAGAAGTTCACACCCTCTTTTATTTCAAAGTAACTTCTGCACACCTGTCCATACCCTCATGCAGCCTGACTACTACAGTGTATACTGAATTTTCCCAACTGAATTGAGAAATTCTATGACTGCATTTTTAACAAATAAAAGACTATTCTTATATTAAATAAGACATTGATTTAAAGGTCCTATTTTTAAAAAGTTTGCACATGGTTTTCCACTTGCAATTTTCAGTTACAGATACGGAGACAGTTCACATGCAAATGATCATTACTGCAAATGAAAATATTTTCAGGGAAATTTGCATGTGCAAATGAAATAACATTGCATTCAGTCTTTTACATACATTGGTGTAAATGGTCATCTTTAGGTTCCAGTCTTTCAAAGCTTGTAAGTATAAGTTATTTTTGAAATGAAGCAGGCTTCAGATGAAACTACTTATGAATTTGCAACTTAAGCATGTGTTTCAGTGGCTTCCAGATTAGTACATTAGTAAAATTTCAATATATATTAGAAGGATTTAAGAGCAGATTCTTAAGGGTATATGGGAACCTATATCCGAGATGCTTGATCCTTAAGAGCTTTGTTTGAAGCTGCCATTGAACCACTTGAAATATCCATATGTCTCAGGTTTTGCTTATCCATGTATCCACATCACCAGGCCAGCTCAGTGCCCATTTTGCACAAAGCCCATGACTGTGGGCTAGTAGGGAAGCACTCAGCCAGAGCACTTGGGTTGTGCCTTCTGGACTAGGTGCTGGCAATAAATGTCAGCTGGCTGCTTGAAAAAATAAAATTAAATTAAATAGTATTAAAAAACCCCACCAAAACAATTATTTGATAAGCTATACAAACAGTCCTCAAAGGAAAGAATGGAAGTATTACTCCTTTGAGCAGATGATCAAAATTACCAGAGGGCAGCATCCATAGCAGAAAGCATGCCACAAATCAAAGGTCAACCTGTAGGCTGGGAGAAGGCACATTCTTGATGTAAGAGAAATAGAGATTTCAGTATTCCCGGTGAGGGAGTGTAAACCATCTCCAAACTCCCAGTAAACACACCAACCAGTAGCTGTGGAGACCTGGGGAAAGACTGCTTATTCTTTTCCAAGCTGTTTTTCAAATGGACATGAAAAAACCCTTTCCAATCCTCCGCTTTGGAGAGTGGTTTCTGCCAAGAGAAGGCAGTGGGCCCTGCAGGAGAGGTTACCTGGCCATACTATGTGAGTGTTGCCCTCAGAGCTTCCCTTAGATCTAGTGCCACCCAGCACACCTGTAAATAGGGACACCACTTTGAGAGCTCAGACCCATGACCAGAGAGGCCTAGGCTGACATGGTTGCTGAGGTTATTGCCTTCATGTGTACAACTGACAGCTGAGGCACTGGCTCAGTAGCACCTCACTCCCGCACTTCCCAGCCTGGTATTTTTAAGTATACGTGCAAAATCTGAGCCTGCTAGAGTCCGGCTAGAAACCAAAGCTTCATGCAGGATGTGCTCAGCTGTCTGCACACCAGGAGAATGGTGAACTGCTGGAAACCCAGACCTTCATACAGACATGGGCATTAACCTCTAACTGATGTAATGTGAGCCATAGAGACACATCCTACATCTCCAGATACATGCAGTATCCTGGGAAAAAAACAGCATCGACACAAGCACCAGGATTATTGTTGCTGTTCAGGCAAATCCAGTTAGGTCGCATAAAGAACATGTTAATACAGAAAGAGTGGTAGCCTCCAGAAAACGGATAGGTTAATAAAGTCCTTCCTATCACCTTTCTCTCCCTGAGTTTGTCTTTGATGTGCCATGGGAAGGCTGAAGAGTGATTGCCATCAGGGATTTTGAGAAAAAGTAGCCTCCGGCTTAATACAAAGCCCAAAGATTAGGGTAGAGTATGTAGACTAGGAGAATCTGCTAGCTAAACATTATCACATGTTCATTTTCATTTTAAATATAAAATTTCTTACTAACTCCATTCCCTTCAAGTACATGTGTGTTAGCAGATGCAGACACTGACGCACTAATATTAAGGGAAGAATAGTCACAAAAATCTTTTATCAATGAGATTGCTATTTGAAGGAACACAAAGGTACTTCAGACTATAATAAAATCATTTGTACACACAATAATATGGCTTTTGACTGTTGTGGATTAACTCCAGCCAGCAGTCAAGAACCACGCAGCCGCTTGAACTCACTCCTTCTATGTGGCAGGTGAAAATTCTGCCACTGAACCACCGATGGAGGCCTGTACAGAGAACAAACCCACAACCTTGGCATTACTCTCATTCTCAACATTACTCTCATTCTGAATCCAAACACTGCACTCTACCAGCTACTGAGAAGAAATTAACTCCATCCCAGCCAAAACCAGCACATTGATGAATGGTAAATTTTAAGTATTCCTTCAGAGTTACAATTTGTCAGCTCAAAACCATCATTAGTCTGAATAACTCAGTTCTTAAAAAGCTTAAGTGCTCCTCGCTAGTGCTTAAACCTGTGTTTACCTTCAGGTATTCACTTAAGCTTACTTTACTCGAAAAGAGTTATCTATAAGGTACTGTGCAATAACTAGACAAAAGCAAAATATTTTGCTAAACAGGAATGGTTTAAGCATTCAATACTCTGCTGTTTCCAGGACCCTGTTAGCATCTGCCACTATGGCAGTGGAGGCTGGTGGTACAGTAAACCCAAGCCTAGCAGTTCTACCAGCACACTGCAGTCACATGACAGAAGGTATTACACTAGTACAGACTCCCTCTTCAGAGTCACCTCTGTTGATAAATCATTTGAAGACTTAACTTCAAACCCTGAGATTTTATTCAGGAATGTCCTGTCTTCCTTCAGCCAGCATGAAGTTTGTATAAAAGGATAAAGTTGGCATTAACCCTCTGAACAGCCTTTGACTAATCCAACAAAAATGTGATTGTGCATCCATGCCTAAATTAATTCAAATCCATGGTGCTTTGCTTAATTAATAATTAAGTATCAGTATTTGTAGAACCACAGCCTAAACATATTTTCTCTGTAAAGTAGCTACTTCACTTTGTTGACAAAAAATGAATGTTGCCCTCTGCACTCTTACGTCTTATTTTCTATTCTAAAAACCTTTCAGTTTAATTTTCCATTTCTCTCTTGTTTATTGAGAAGCAGAAATATATGCTTACATGCAAAATTAAAGGACAGGGAACTAGTCTGGTGGGAATGGCTCCTCTTGTTTGTTAAATATACAAGTTGCTTAATGGGAAGCCTCCAATAATTGTTTTCACCTCTCTGCACCTCAATTGCACGTTTAGCACAGAGAATTTGCCTGCCCCCTTTAGTCGACCTTTTATAGATGGCTTATTATTTAATCTGAGTAAATAAATAAATTGTAGGGTTGGACTTGATGATCTTTGAGGTCTCCTCCAACATGGTTGATTCTATGATGTCTTATCTGGGGCTAGTAAGTCAAAAATGATGGTAAGTTTTCAACTAACTCATGTATCTACAAGCGATAAAGGACAGCTTTTGATAGCAAAAGACTGAGAATTGTTTTATAATGTTTCTAGTTTGTATCAGAACAAGTCATAACTTTTTTTTGACTCATTGATCTTTGGTTTGTATTCCTAGCAAATGCTAAAATCTTTTTCTACCAAGAATCACCTGATCTATTGTGCTCACTACTCTTGCGACCACAACAAAAAGGAAGTAATTTAAAAAACTGCAATGATTTGGATGAAAAAATATCCATATGTGTTGCACATCTACTGGGAAAAAAATGAAACAACTAAACCAAAACATCATCAAATGTGCCTTACATGTTAAAAAGCATGATTTGATACATTCTTAGCCACATGTTCTAGAACCCCATTAGCCATAATCACTCAATGATACTTTTCCATAAGCCTGTAGAGAACTCAGAGCTCACAATGGCTCAGCTCAGACAGTTTACCATAGAATGAGTTTGAATTAGAAAGCAGGGTCTGGAAATTCTGTTGAGACTAACTCCTAAATACTGCTGACCATGAGAACTTACCTGTGCAGTGCTAAAAAGCACAAAAAACAAAACAGAAAGGAAGGACAGATTACTGTGAAATTATTGTCTTTCTAATGACTTCCACAGTTGCTGCAAAACAGATTTGTTATTACGCAGAGCACTACCCTGCATTCTTGCAGTGTTTATTATCCAGGAATTTAATAATTACTATAAAACTAGTTATGTATAATTAATATATTTCACACACGAATAAACTAAGATAGAGAGAGGTTCTAAGGCTAATTCTGAAAGATCACAAATCCCTGAAATTTCCCATATCTGAGGTTAGACAAAGTCTCGCCAAAAGACGGCAGTAGTGCCAAGATCGGAGCTCCTCCATTCCTGGCTCCTATACTCATGCTTTGTCAACAATCCCAGTCTATATTAACCAGTGTCCAGTGATAAAAAAAAAATTAAAAATCATACAACAGCTACAGACAGCCACTTGAGTCCAAGAACCCTTCTGAGCCTTTATTTTAAATAATCATGTTAGACTGATTTTACTCAAAGTAAAAATAAACAAACAAGAAACCTCAACCTAAACCAATGCTCAGCTCTTGCCATCTGTACTAGACCAGTATTGGCAAAGTAGTAAAAAAAATTT
>NW_008672928.1:0-924 GCF_000695815.1 Acanthisitta chloris
TTCTAAATGTTTGGGAATGTATCTGGAAAGATGATACTGTCTGATTTAAGATTATTGTCATTAAATAGAAATGAAGAAAAGGAAAATGTAAGCTGAGCAAAATGAAAATGTTTCTAATGCTGGATTGTATTATACTGTTGAAAAGTTTGCCAGGGGAAGGAGTGGACTCCTGTTCTTTGCAAGATAAAACACTTTAAGGAACACTTCATGCCTCCAGTGGCATGAAATGTATTAGCTAAACTATTAGATCTTAACTGTCTTTGATTTCTGTGGAACTGAATAGAGCCAGGGCAATAGAACAGCAGAAAAAACCCACAAATATTTTAGGAAAAAAACCTTACTTCATTAAAGTTGGTGTGACCTGTGAAAATGCAGGTAGGCAAGTATTTGTTACCTTGTGAAAGTACCAAAATTCTAATATTGGCACTTTGGCAAATATATATTCATGCAGATGTCCTAGGCCAGAACAAATTATATATCTGTTCTGAAAACTCATGAAATATGTAATTCCCGAAAAGAATTAGGAAGTGATGGGTCATAATATAGGCAATAAAATAATACTGCACACTATGCAACACAAGTATGTAATCAGAATATAAAGTATTTGCATGAAAGTACAGTCACCTGAGAGGGATCGACTGCATTAACTTTCTCTGAGCAAAATATTTTTACAGACTGTGAAAAAAAATCCTAATAAAACCCCTATTTGTTCATTACTGAATAAATTATTTTGTCTCAAATACTTTCTGTGTAATTTTGAATATTGTTTTCTCACCAAATGCCATAAAAATAATTTTAAAATATGTGTGTGCTAATTAAAACCAATTAAAATAGTCAGTCATGTGATACAACATGAAGCAACAGAGGTGTCTTAGTGCAAGGTCCAGTAACTGGATTAATGGCATGCTTAGATCTGCAGGTTTG
>NW_008672929.1:0-7810 GCF_000695815.1 Acanthisitta chloris
ACCCTGGGGTTATTCTATACCACCTCAAGTCATGCAAAGAAGGTTGGGGTGCCCTTTTTTCTGTCACCAGTTCAGTCACGTGAGGTGTGTGCTATTGGGCAGTGCCAGGCTCTGTGTGGTGACCGATTGTGTGAGCCATTTGCCTATCTTGTACAGTCTGTTATTAATATAATTGTTACTGTTCATTTTCTTACTTCATTACTGTTCCTGAGTAAATTGTTCTTATCTCAATCCATGATCTTTACCTTTTGTGCCTCCAATTCCCTCCACTCCGCAGGGGGAGGAGGTGGGGGAGTTAGCAAGTGGCGTGTGGTCTGGGGGGTTTCAGTGAAAACACTAAATCAAGGAATACCACTCCTAAACTATGACACTAGCTATTGCACATATTTAATGTACAAATATCTATACAAAATTGTTTCATATAGACAAAGGATCATGGTATGTATTTCTCAGAAATTTGATCTCTGGTTGGCAACATCTTCAAGAAGACTGTTACAGCTCTAATAAATACGTTATTTATGTCAGTGTATCTTTTTATAATGACCTAAACCATGCAACAAATAGGGTGGTATCTAGCAGACAACTGTATACTCATGAGAATAAAATCTCAATCAAAGTTAAAAGTAAATATGGAGGTGAAGACTGGACACAAATTTTTGTAGGTAGCTTCAGATATCTTTTTTACATAATGTATTTTGTCAGGTAGAAAATTAATACATCTTTTCAGTAACACTGCATCTTACTGATTAGGAAGAAACTAGATAAATGAGGTCCTTGATCAGACACTACTTTCAGCATGGTAATAACAACACAGAACTTCAGGGACACTGAAATTACATATCTTTTTTCTCTGTATCTTCTAACCCATATTTCCTGTACTAATGAGGCTAGCTTTGTACTTCTGTGAGCACAGCAGGCTCCGGAGTGAGTTGGAGAAAGAAATATCATGTATACTCACCCTTCACTCATCTTGACTCAAACCACCAACGTATTTTTCTTCATATAAAACCGTTCTGGCAGCAGCTTTCTCCCTTGTTCTTGGTACTCAGGTATTTTCTAAACTTATCAATAAAATCTGTCTAACTATCTGATTGCTTTCCTTATGATTTCCTTTCGAACAGCTGCAAGTTTCACTTTCCCTCTTGATCACTACAATCTGATCTGGTATTTAAAAGGTGAGGACTGAACCCATTCACATGACTTCTCAATGCTGAGTATGTTTGTCTCCTTCCAAATGCTACTTCTAGGTTGCTATTTACCTCCTAAACAACTAATGAGCTATCACTGTTTCACTCTTCCTATTTCCTTCTTAAATTTTTTGACAAAGGCATACTTTTTAAACACTTATGTACTTACCTTTAGCTGTGAGTAGTTCCATGGAAGAGAGACCACAGCCATTGTTAAGGGATGTGCAAAAGTGTTTGGAGAAGTAGAATCTTTATTTTAAGTAATAATCAGAGAAAGAAAAAAAAAAAGTAATTTTAGGACACTATGAGGTTTGGGGTTTTTTCCTAAGTTTTAGTTTGTTTTGCCTTGGAAACAAAGAAATCTGACTGTGTGGTTCCTTACAGCTAGGCTTTACTACTAGTTTTTAATTTTCCCCTAAGGATCTTACGCAACTGCAGATGCCATGAAAAACAGAACTTAAATGAATGACTATGAGCTAAATGCTCACTGCAGTGAGATGTGCAATTACAGATAGCTCTGATATCCTGTAAACATATATGTTCAAAATGGTTCTGGCTCCAGCTGCACTATTTTTGAAACACGTTGCTGGTATCACCTAAATAAATGCTTTGACTATTACAGTGGAAAGGGTGACACTTCAAATTGTGTTTGGATACAAAATTTAAAAAGTTTAAAAACTATCGACCAAAAGGAAGACACTTATCTGGAGCACAGAACACATTTATTTTGCATAAGTGCACCAGATGACAGGAGAAGTCTAAGCCGTTTTACAAGTGGTTTAATAGAAGAGACAGCACATACGATACACTCCATCTTTTTGAAGTCACATAAGGGAAAATGCAAAAAAACCACAAACAATACTCCCCATAAATGTCTTTCTTCATTATTCATGAAGGCCATATACAGTGACTTACTATTTGGGGACCTTAAGCTTTTTTAACTGTGGTATCTTAGAATCATATGTAATGACAACGTCACTGATATTTTATTGCTTTTAACCATTTTATAATTCAGACGATGCATAAGATGAAGTCATGGCATTTCTTAGCCTTTATGGGATTAAAGTTTGTCTTTAAACATGACTTTGTTCTGCCAGTGATACATTGAAAAACCAAGACAAGTAACATGATGGCAGTGTGAAACAAAATGGACAAAAGATCAAACCTGGGAGAGATGACACACTTTCACTGATTCAGGCTTGAGAATCAAAAACTCACCTCAAAGTGAGAAAATAAAAAAAGCTCCATCATAGCAGCCTTACAGAACACAGTGGTTACTCCAAGTTTCATCCTGGCAGCTGTCAAGCAGTTTACATCAATAGAACCATAAAGCATTATTATTACATATATCATGGCCAGAATACTTTTTACCTCTACAACATGATATACTAGAGAAATTTGGATATAAAATATGTATATATCACTACAATAAATCATAGCTCATAGTGCTGAAAGGAAATGCTAGAATTAATACCAATGCTGGTACTACTAGAAATCAAAATCTGTCAGATGCTATATGCTTAATAGATCTCTCTTCGGTACACATTTTAAGTTGTAAAGAGCCCACCAGAAGCTATGAAACATCTCATTACAGACACTATTACTTAAATTGAAGACTGTCAAACAGTAGCAAATTATTCTTTTAAAAGCTTGATTACTTTAGAAGACAAAAATCACGAAAATAATGGATGTCTGCTATCTCTAAAACTAACATGTCCTGTGCATCATATTACAAATACAATAGAGTTTGAACATATCCTCTGAGTGGGCTACATAATTTTTGTCACAATAACCTCATGTCACTTGATCAACCTAAAAAAGGGGGGCAAGGGGGAGCAAGAAATGTGCTTATCTGTAACTTCTACTCACATGTAATGATAAAAGTAATATGTCAGCTAAAAACTACACAGCCAGATGATGCCTGCTTTAATATTTGACCCATGTGGAAAGATTGAAGGAACTGGGGTTGTTTAGTCTACAGAAAAGAAAACTGAGGGGAGAAATGATAACAGTCTTCAAATCAGCTGCACTGAAGGGGTGAACAAGTTGTTCATGGCTAGGGAAGATGGAACAGGAAAGAATGGTTTTCTATTGTAGGCCCTCTCCTGATTTTGCACATTTTTTGTTTTTTAGATATGGAGCTGTCAATGTGCAAAACCACAGTGAATTCAGTGTAGTGCTCAGCAGACTGTGCCTAGTTTGCTTAAAGAGTTTGTGAAGACCCCCAAAATCTTCAAGATAGTTATGAATGATTAAAACAAAAAAATAAAGAGTTCATAAGAGATTTTTACATATTGTTCCCTAGTTTCATTGCCAGGATTTCTTTCTTTTCACAGCTAGCGCAAAGTCTACTGTTTGTCTGGATTTTGTGTACTTTCAGTTTGATAGTCATGACATCAAATTCCTAAGCAAAATACACTTCTTCCAGCATCAGGAAGAGATTTTCTGTATAAAATTGAGTTTTCATTGAGCATATTAAATTTCTGCCTCTTTTCAAGATTTCCTCTTTAAACATTGTTTTATCTTCTTCCAAAAATTATTTAGCAGCATCACCACTGTCCATAAACTTTCCAAGATAATATAAAACAGATCCTGTCTCATCTTGCTGTTTTTAAATCTCTTCAGTGCTATCAGCCAACCCTTTCATTCTTCCTGCCTCATACTGCCATCTTGTACATCGATGAAACATATTTACACTTCAATAAACAGGGAGGTCATCTTTGCAAACACCAATATTTTTATTGAGAGTGAACGGGAACTCTGGGGAGTACTGTGGCCGGATAGTGTTGTTCAGCATACCTACACCAAATAAGCCCTTCTGTACTAAGGAGTATGAGATCAAGGAGCTGCCCAGCCAGACCATCTTTTTTTTGTCCTCTTAACTCCTTGCTCACTCTTCTGCATCTCATCATTTGAATCAGCATACTACTCTGACTGACAATCAGTCAGCATTGGTCTTCTTTCAAATCCAAAACTTAGACTTAGTCATGGTCCCACCTTTTCCTGTATTTCTGTCAACATTCACCTCGCATGCATTTAGTTTGTAGAATATCAAAAATACTCTGTCCCGCTCATCCCAAACCTAAAAATATTACCTCCAGAGTGCTGAAAAATTTTAACATGCCCTCACATATACTCCAAGAGGAAGTTTCTTCCATTTTCATCATATTCTTCTAAACATCTCATAGTCTGTAACATTTTTTGGTCAGTGTAAGTGCAATTACTACACTTCAGAGCAGGAAAGTACTGAATATGTGGCTGCAGCAAAAGTAGATTGTAGTGACAGGACAAGGGGAAATGGCTTCAAACTAAAAGACAGTAGGTTTAGATTATATATTAGGAAGAAATTCTTTATTGTGAGGGTGGTGAGGCACTGGAACAGGTTGCCCAGAGAATCTGGGGATGCCCCAACCCTGGAAATGTTCAAGCTCAGTTCTGATGAGGTTGGAGAAACCTGGTTTAGTGGAAGTTGTCCCTGTCCACTGCAAGGGGTTGAAACTAGATGATCTTTGAGGTCATTTCCAACTCAAACCATTCTATGATTCTCTAAACAGAGGTGGAAATGGTACATTTACACCTCCTGGATTTTAACTATTGAGATTTATGTGATTAGGTACATATGTGGACTCTAAAAGGTTTCTGTGAGTATTTAAGTAAAATCCTTAGCTATTTTCTAATATATTTGCACAATAATACAGACCTTTTAAAGTTTACATCCAACTACTGCAACAAATCAGTAAATCTTTGGACTTTGTTATATTTCTGCAGTAAATCTTAATGCCAGATTTACTTAAACACCATTATTATCTGTTTGTGCTGCAAGGAAAGCAGCTGAATCACAATATTGAATTCTCAGTACCTTATCAAACTGGCAGAGAAAATAAACACATACTCAGTTTACTCTGAGTAACTCTCATACATACTGGCTGAAAGTGCACTGACCTATTGAAGAATCTAGCATAAGAGACAGTAAAGTTTGGAGCCTGCTTTGATATTCAAACAAGAATGTGGCTCTGAAATATGGCCCTCACAAGCAAAGGGACCAGAGAAGTACTTTAGCCACCTATAAACACATGAACTAGTTTTGATTCACAAAAACAAACAGATCTAAATAGCTACAGGATACATGTCTTGAACCATGCCCTGAAGTCCCACAGCCCTCAGTGCTGACTGTATGACAATGCTAGAGCTTGGACAATAGGCCCAAGCCACAGTTGGCTTATAGATGAAACTTGTAATTCTTGTGATCCATACCCTTTGTGCTAGCTGGTTAAAGTGCTGAAAGTAGATACATAACAATACATCAACAAACCAGTTATGCTAGCTGTTTTAATGCCAAAACAAATGATGTAGAGACTGGTGACTTTTTCACTATCATGCAGCTGCAAGATATTTTAGGAAACCCTACCAACTGTGTTCTGGGCTCTGGCCAAGCCCTGGCCTCGCTTGGTCGGGGGGGGTAACACCAGATAGTTCTGCACAAAACTACAAAAAGAATGCAAGTCATTTCGATTTGCTGATTTGGGCACATAAAAGCTGGATTCTCTTGCAGCGTCTTTGGATGCCACACCTACAAGTGAACACACTGCTTAGGACTTCCCAATTTTCAGGAAAGGTGCTTCAAATGCTCGCTGGAACTGGAACTCCCCAGCGACTGCAGATCTGGATGATGGCAAAGTATTTGGGGCACCTGGTGATGCATCCTTCTTAATCACTATGCTTTCTATTGTGTAATAATGATTAAGTGCATTGCTTTATTTGCTGTTTGTGCTGCTTGAAATAAGAGCTTTGTAAACTAACTGTTCAAGTAATTTCATTATTCATTTTTGTATTACCTTAACCACCAGTAGTAAAATAAGCCTTTTCCTTTCATTGGTGTCTGAGTCATTTCTCTTGCCCCCGTCCATTGGCAGAACACAACCCCTATGGACAGGGCTTCGGTCAAGCCCTCAGTCTTACAAAATGCCAGTACATAGGTCAGGTGTCAAAGTTAAGCCCTAGGTTAGTCCAGGTGGTTCTTTGACTCAGGAGCTACAACTTGCATATATTTGACACATCTTGAGGAAAGAGGATCTATTTGTATCAGTTGTCAGTTAAGCAAGATGGTCATTTGGTGTTTCTGCTCATGTGCTATATAATGTGGAATCAGTAACCACCTCTTTCTGCTGTGCCTGGGAAATCAACTTTTACTATAGTTGCCTGATGAACAATCTGA
The DNA here is from genome assembly GCF_000695815.1 of Acanthisitta chloris. Lineage (NCBI taxonomy): Eukaryota > Metazoa > Chordata > Aves > Passeriformes > Acanthisittidae > Acanthisitta > Acanthisitta chloris. Next base: position 6,403 of record NW_008672929.1, read on the forward strand.
TTGCATTCAGATACACTAGAATAGGCATGTGGGGCAGAATGGAAAAGAACAGAAAAGTGGCTTTCTGTGTGAAAAACAGTCTCTGACCACCCTCTAGTCAAAAGTGAGCATTAGGGTATGCATATGGTACATTTTAGATTGGATGAGGAATGAACTTTTGAAGTGGATCTTTCTAACATGCAAACTTACTGCACATTGGTTCTTAGTGCAGAGAGGTCTTGCCATGCATAAGTTAGATTCATCTTGGATGAATCACCAGAGGATGTGTTCCACAAGCATGCCCAGCACTCTTCAACTGCTAGTATGAATTTGGTCAGCTGCACAGACCACCTGAAAAGCACACAGTGCAGACAATATCTGTTCATGGCTTGGGCACATGCACTCTTTGTTGAGCAAAAAACCTGGCTGGATGTCTGGTCCCTGAGAGTGGTGGTGAGTGGAGTTACATCCAACTGGCAGTCAGTCACAAGTGGTGTTCCCCAGGGATCAGTATCAGGGACAGCCCTCTTTAGTATTTTTATCCATGATCTGGACGAGAGGATTGAGTGTACCTGCAGGCAGTCTGCAAATGACACCAAGATAGGTGGGAGTATTGATCTGCTGGAGGGATCCAGACAGGCTGGATCAATGGGCTGAGGTTCAACAAGGCAAAGTGCCAGGTCCTGCCCTTGGGTCACAATAACCCCATGCAGCACTACTGGCTTGGGGCAGAGTGTCTGGAAAGCTGCCTGGCAGAAAAAAACCTGAAGGTGGTGTTCAACAGTGGCTGAATATGAGCCAGCAGTGTGCTCAGGTGGCCAAGAAGGACAAAGGCATCCTGGCATTTATCAGAAATAGCAGGACTAGGGAAAGGGTAGTCCCTCTGTACTCGGCACTGGCGAGGCCACACCTCAACTACTCTGTCCAGTTCTGGGTCCCTCACTACAAGAAAGACATTGAGGTGCTGGAGTGTGTTGAGAGAAGGGTGATGCAGGTGGGGAGCACAGGTCTTATGAAAAGGGGCTGAGGGAGCTGAGACTCAGGGGAGACCCTCCTGCTCTCTACAACTACCTGAAAGGAGGTTGCAGTGAGGTGGGGTGTCAGCGTCTTGTCTCAGAGAATAAGCCATAGGACAAGAGGAAACAGCCTCAAATCATGCCAGGGGAGGTTTAAGTTGGGTATTATGAAATACTTCTTCAAGGAAAAGGTTGTCAAGCACTCAAACAGACTGTCCAGGGAAGTGGTAGAGTCACCATCACTGGAGGTGTATAAAAGACCTGGAGATGTGGTATCTGGGGACATGGTTTAGTACTGAACTTGACAGTGCAGGGTTAATGGTTGGACTTGACCTTAAAGGTCTTTTCCCACCTAAACAGTCCCATGACTATTGTGTCTACTAGTTGCGAAGCGAGGCACAGTCTCCAGCGGA
>NW_008672929.1:7911-8211 GCF_000695815.1 Acanthisitta chloris
TAGGTGCTGATCGCCATCAGGCCAGAATCACAGCGCTGCCGAGTTCAGTCCTAGGTGTGTTTACATCAACCACTGCCAACCTCCAGCTTGCAGCGTATCAGTATCCACACTTGTTTTTCTTTACATGCTGGCACTTGAGAGGCCACAAACTTTTCACCGATTGCTACAATGTTCAAATTTTCTAGGCACCGTAGCAGCAACACCATTTGAGACAGGTCCGGAACACCAATCGTTTCTGAGCTGAGAGCCTAACAGGTCAGTGTCAAAGGGGATGCGCTAGGCTGCGTTCCCTCCTCCCTG
>NW_008672930.1:0-391 GCF_000695815.1 Acanthisitta chloris
CACAGGGTCGTTGTGGGGCCGTGAGGTCACAGAGTCCCGCGGTGCTGCCCTGGCAACAAGAACGGTCTGCTCCGCACTGGCCCTCGCTGCGGCGGCCGCAGCGTGGGTCGTGTGGGAGCGATGATGGCCCCCGGCCGCTGCCTCCTGCTGGTCCTGCTTGCCCTGCTCGCCAGGCCTGCCTGGGCTGCTCCACGGCAAGTGCGGGAAGCAGGTAAGGTGGCTGCGCTGGTGCAGCCTCATGGGCCAGTGGGGTCTCCTCACCAAGCAGTGTGGATGATGAGCTTTTCCTCCAGCCCTTTAGCTATGGTTTCCTCTGTGTGAGGGCTCTGCTGGTCAGAGAGCCCCAAGGGTCCATCTGCTCCTCCAGGGGTGTTGCCCATTGCTGTGAAAG
>NW_008672930.1:416-17573 GCF_000695815.1 Acanthisitta chloris
GTCTCCCTGCACAGCTTTGGCAATCCACTGACATCTGGCTCCCATGTTGTTACCTGACCCTTTCCCAGTGCTTCAGTTCACAAAGGTGGAAGATCCCAACATGCAATAGAAACATTTCTCTCTGCTTGCTTCTAGCTGATTCCCCAGCAGATTCTCTGGCAGCTCAGCAGAAAGATGGTTTAAAGGCCTCAGGAGAGCTGCCTGCAGGTAAGTTCTCAATGTCTGTTTTTTTGAAAGAATAATCAAAAATATGCCAAAAGCTTATTAGTGTGCCATTTTCCTTAAGATCTCAAGGTTGACAAGTTTCTGAAATCCTCGCCAGTTCCACTCGTGGAGCAGATGCCTAATCGCACAGGTAAAGTAGTTGGAGCAATTTACCTTTTAATCTTTCCATGTGAAAAGGAAGTTGCATCTTCCTTGGCCAGTGCCAGTCACTGGCAGAGCCAGGTAATTGCTGCCCTGTGGGGATGGCTGTGTGGCAGCAGGCTCTCCCCCCTTTGCCTGCTCTTGCAGTGTCACAGCAGCAGCTAAGCTGAAAGTGTGTTGGGTTCAAAGCATCTGGATCACATTCCACAGACGATGAGAAACAGGACTCTTGCATAAATGTACCTCCCACTGTAGCTTCATCCCTCGTCCCTAGAGGCCCAAGGCACAAGAGTAGCCCAGAGCAGGATCCCTCTCATGAGCTGAGGTCCAGAGCAATGTTCTGACTCTGACTGGGCAGGGAACATAAAGGGAATCTCCCCATCCTCTGCATCCTCTGTGCCTGAGCTATGCTGAGGCTTTAGCTGTTGTCTGTGCTTTTTGGCAATGCTGTCAATGCCTGAAGAAGAAAACAATGGGAATGCAATTGCATCTGTTCAAATGGACCGATACAAATCAAGTACTGAGCAACCCTGCTGTGGTCCCTAAATGGGAGACATGTCCTGAAACCTGGAAGATGCTGCAAGGGGTGCCCATGCTGGAGAAAAGGCAGATGGAGGGAGCAGGGCTCAGTTGTCCTGTGGGAGGGCCTGACTCCATCCCCGTGGGGTGTGGGAGCTGGCCCAGGGAGGGACAAATGCAGGTGGCAGTGCCTGCTGCAGAGGTGGTTTTGTCCATGTCCCTCGAAGGAGTGACAGCTCAAGCAGCAGTGCTCTCCCCATGCTCTCCTCCTGGCCATCTGAGTTTTGTTCGGAGGGACAAGTGGTCACAAAGGGTTGGAGTGTGCCTCCAGGCACCAGCGCTGGGGGAAGTAGAACATTCTGGCAATTGCAAATGTGCTGCAAGCTTACCAGTGATGCAGAGTTTTGATGAGTTAATGTTTTGAATTGCCCCTGCAGAACTGTTTAAAGGGATGATCAAACATGATCCAGAATCCTATGAGAACACCGGAAGTATTTTCTGTCATGGAAAAACCTGTATGATAGGCATAGTGATAGGCCTGAGTGTCCTGCCAGTTGTGATACTTGTAGGTTCTGCCACAATCTGCTGGTTTTATGACAGACAACGGTGAGTCATTGATCCCCCCTCCCCGCCCCAAACCTGCTTCCTTCAAAGGCTACTCATAGCCACAAAGCATTTCTAGTCAGGCTGCTGCACAGCAGCAAGTTAGTGGTTGGTCAAAAAACTCTGCTGAGGTTTCTGCCACTGTCAGCAGCCTTAACTGGCCTCTTAGTTCCTGGGTCTTCTGGGGAGACTGCTTGGACTGGAGCTTCAAATGAGCCTGCCTGGACAAGAATAATCCCCATGAGTGACAGGCAGAGACAAAGCAAGGTCAGGAGGAGAAAGAGTGGGGGCTGAGACGCCCCTAGAAAGTGAGTCATACACTAGTGCTTGTTGCTGGCCAGTGAACCTGCCTGGAAGAATTCCCCTGCTCCATGGTGTCTTGCAGTGCAGGTGTCCACCTCAGCCAAGGTGCGCCAGCAGCTCTGCCCATGGTGGTGAGCCTTGCCAGCTCTGGGCCCTGTTGTGGGGGAGAGTCCCTCTGTTCCACCTGCAGCTGAGGGCCTTAGCTGTCTTTTGTCTCCTCAGGAGTCACTTTAGAGACCAGCAGACAGACGACGAGCTGGTCTCAGACACAAACAGCCAGATCAGCTCCTCTGACCTTGACCCGCCGCAGCAGCAGCCCTGCTCTCCTGGAGAGGCCCGAACATCTCCTGCCCATGGAAAGCTGTGAACTAATTGCTTGTTTCGGTTTGCTACTGTGCGCGGCTTGTACTTTCCCTATTAAACTGTGTTTATTGCAACCCATGAGTTTTTATAGCAGTTTATACCAGCAGAGTATCTGCGTGGACCTCTTTGTGGGACTTTCCCTAGAAACGGAATTTCCACAGTTACTGCATTTGGATAGTTACTGCTGAAAGTTACATGACCTTCACAAGCACAAAGGACTCTCCACTGATGTGCAGGACACAACTGAACTCATTGCCCACATATGTAGAGTCCATTTGTTCCTGTGATATTTTCATATCCGTTCAGAGAATCAGAGATGTACACATTCAGTCAGATCTTTATTACAACAACTGAGTCTGGAGTGTAAGGGAGCTCCCCTGAGGGGGCCATAACTGCCAATATGGATAACATGAACTATGCATATTGCAGGTTCCATCTTTATTTTATCCTTATTAGGTACTGGTGGATCCCTGCTTCCCACAGTGAGCCCAGGTGCAAGTTGTGCAACTAGGAAGGTAGAATTACTTATGAAAATCTCCAGAGCTTCGCCTCCTGAGACCATCTACTGAACTCATTGCTAAGTCAGTCCATGGCCAGATGATCCTCTCTGACTGCTTAACATACCCAGGACCACAGTGTGAAATTATAATGATGGCAAAAATATTTTTTTTTATAAATCCAAGCATCCCCTAGAGTCCAGGAGGTCAAGAATCTTGAACTAATAGGAGCAATTACAGGACAAGTTCATAAAATCATACTGTCAGTTGCATTTGTATTCAAGGTGAATGATATAGTTTGACAGAAGAAATTGGTGACCTTGGAAGAGGACCCTAGTTCTAGTGCAGAGAAAGCTCTGTCTGGATTTTGTCTCTAATACCAGCCCAGAGACTTCAAAGGGCATAACCCCTGTGCAGTGCACCTTGGACTGGAACACTAACAGTCTATGCCAGATGCAATTAAAGATCTTCGCCCTCCTGTAGGAAAAACCGAGGATCAGACTCTAGAGAAAACAGATAAATTAACACATGTAGCTGGCTGAATAATCTCCCTATTCTATTGAGCACTGGAAAGATTTTGACTGGAGTTAGTGTGACTGATATCCAGCATACATCAGTAAACCTGTGGGATCTCTTGGGAGAATTTACTGTGCACTGGATGTGGATGCTGTACATAGAATAATAGAATCATAGAATCATAGAATTTAAGGGTTGGAATGGACCTTACAGATCATCTAGTCCCAATCCTCTCTGCCAAGGGCAGGGACACCTCCTCAATAGATCAGGTTGCACAAGGATGAAATACTCATACATGAGATGCTTGGGTTTATTTTTTTTCAAGAAAGAGAAGGCTAAAACAAGAGTTGCAAATTATTTTTTCTATATGGTTAAGATATAGAATCAAAACAAAAAAGTAGTTTTGCCCCTTCCCTGACAGGGCTAGGCAAAGCAGAAGTGAGCTTAAACAGTAGCAAGGGAAATTTAGGATAAACTTAGGGTAATATTTCCTGAAGAAAAGGACAGCCAGCTCTTACACCACTGTAGAACGTAAAGAGTAGGTTAGACAAATTAATCATAAAAGACACAAAATCCTGCCAGGAGAAAAGGCAGAGAGTAGGTAGTCTCTTCCCTCTGTTTTTTAAATTTCTGTGAGGTTTTGTGAATCTTTTGGTTGGACTGGCTTTAGCTGCTTGATAATGTCTTTCTTGGCAAGCCACAAAACAAAATCCAGTGAACATGTCAACCAGCAGAGACTATTTGTATGACCGCAGAATACAGACATAATGCTAGAAGATGCCCCAGCCTTTGGGATTTACAGCAAAGGATTGAACAAAAAAACTGGTCCTGGGATTTAAAAGCTTCACTTCTGAGCCTCAGTTTTTCTAAACAGCACCTGAATCTTTCATTTGCTATTGCATGTATGTGCAGCTATTGCACACACATAAAATGAAAAAACAGAAAAGAAAGACAGTCCTTCTGAGCAGCGAGGAGAAATGTCCTTCATAGCATTATTGTATTTGCATTTATGGGAAATGCAGAGATGGAACAGTGATTGCAGTGCTGGATGGAAAAGTGCATTTCTTCTGAAATTATGGGAGCCACCTGTCCTCAACCCTGTCTTTCCAGGAAATAAATATTGTACCTGGCATTATGCGTGACACTAGTTTTTTAGCTAGCTTTGACATCTAGTCATTTTCAGCTTGTATTGAAGGCCTTCATTCACTAGTTCCAGTTTTCCCTGTTTTTTTTTTTTTTTTTACAAAACCTGTTCTTTTTCTGTCAGGTTTTCTCATATTGAAAATTGTTTGCTGATTCACCAGGTAGCTTTCTGTCAGCTTTTGTGAAAGAACAAAAGGTGGCTTATCTCCTCCTTTACTGATAATATCACCTCAGCTTCAACATGTTTTCAAACTGCTGTGGGTTTTTTTCAGTACACTTTTAATTCCAGCTCTTGTACCTTTGGAAGGGTGGTGTTTTCCTCCCTTCCTCCTGAGACCTGCCCTGTTTCTCCTAAAACTTTTATTCTCTTCGCCCCTTGCTATCTTGGTATTGACAGGATCTTCATTACCATCTGATTCTGTCACCTCTCATTCTTAAATTATTCTGTCTCTCTGACTCAGGGGATTACTTGTGCTTCTTGTTTTGGAGCATGGTTAGCACCATCTTCAGATCCCCACTCACTGTGCCCCCACCATGGTGCAGGTAGGTCAATCTCAGTCATACTCCATGTGTGTCTTGTGCCTCTAAAGCTGCACCAAAGACAAAGAGAAGTTGCCTCTAGAGCTGCACCAAAGACAAAGAGAAGTTTGAATAACCTTAATTTAGCAATTAGTGTACTAGTGAGTGTCAGGAACACCCCAAGGTCCTTTGGCAGCTCTAGCTATTAGTAAGTGATGTGCCTTAACTGCCAGGAAAGCAAGGACAGGCTGGAGACTAGGGCTTTGTCTCCCTACACCCCTTTCCTATTAGAAGCATTTTCTTGACATGCTTCCTCACAAAGTTAATCTGCCCTTACTAAACACACAGCTACCACAGGATGATGTTCCATGGGCAATATTCCTATGGAAAAGCTGACTACTGACCATCCTCACCTTGGTCCTCTGAAGGCAAGCTATCATTTCATTTATTATTCTTCAAAAATGTGCTCATTACTATGCAGGTGAAAAAGAACCCAAAGTACCCACTGCAATTTCAGAAGAGCCACAAGCTGGTCTTTACACACTGCTCTCAACAGCACAGCTGTGAAAGTGCTCCGTAAACTCAGAATCACTCCTATGAAAACTAGCATCAGCTATTTTTTTAAGCAACAAAAATTTTTCCACACTATTCATTCAACTGTGGAACACCTTTCAGCTAGGTGTTCCACAGCTGAATGAACCATAGCTAGTCTTCTTATTTCAACTAGCTGCAACATCCCTGTCAGCAGCTCTAGATGGGAGTAATGATAGCCTCTAAGCTCTGTTGCAGGAGGCTTGTGCTGATCACTGATGTCAAAGTGACACACTCTGAATGTGCACAGCACTGCACAAATGCTGTTATTGAAGTGCTCCCCTTTTTGCCATGACTGTCTCCAGGGCACTGTGACAGTTGCATTTTTGTAAGCTAATCCAACCCTGCCTCCCTGATATGCATGACTTTAAATTTAATTGTTCTTTTTTTTTTTTTTTGAAGAGGAGGAGGAAGGAAGGAAGTTGCAAAGGAAGCATTGCACACTGATGCAATCAAGCATGGGAGAGAAAAGCAGAGCCTCTCCAGCAGCAGGTGGCACCTAAACAAATGGTGAACAAGGCAGTTAGTTGATATGCTTATCCTGTGCATCCTGGGCTGTCTTTCTCTCCTCAGATTCTAAACTTGATGTACCAGTGATTGTCCATTCTTTCTCAAGAGATACCACTAAAGCCTATCAGAGGAATTTGCCATATTTATTCTTAGCCTCCAGATCTATAGCAGGAGAAGGGAGGTGGGGTTCTTCTGCTAGCTGAGACAAAAAAGATCCAGCTGTCTGCAAACTGAGAAAGGCAAAGCTGCAATTTCCATTTATTTTTCAGTTTCATATATGTGGTGTTGGGCTGCTTCAGCTCCCTGTCACTGCAAGATTTGGCTTATATTAGCAAAGATCACATTGGGGTGAGCTGCAGAAGGTAACAGAACTACTGCCACTTTCTTTTTACAAAAATCACTCCTAAGCAAAAAATAACCCTCTCCTCACAATCACTGCAATTGTACACCAGAAGCATAGAAAAGAATAGTGTATTTTAGATGGTTCAGACATGGACATGACACTAAACAGAAATTGTTGATTTATACTGGGAAGATGTGGATTCCTTCTTTTCTACTTTATCCTGAATAAGCTCTGGGAGAAAATGAGATGCAGAGAGCAAGGTGCTAGCCATCAGTGATCCCCGTGGGATTTTCTGCTCCAGTTGCCCCAGCCTTGAAGAATTTACCATCACTACAAAATTATGCATCTGGCTCTAGAGCAGAATAGATCCATGCAACTCAGAGGCCTTGATGGTGGAATTCTGAATACTTATATGAGGGAACCTGTGGGTCTCACACGCAGAAGATGAGGCAATATAATTGTTTCTGTGGGTCTCGCCTATGACCCTGTGCATTTAGCAATCAGGAGGAAAAACTCCCTCCCTTCTACCCTCCTGGAGGGCTGATGCAGGTCACACATGAATGAAGGCAGCTATTTCACACCTGGTTTGCAGAGGGCATAACGTGTGTCTGCCAAGCAGGGAGAAGAGGGAATGGGGGAAGGAGAAAGGAAAACAGGGCAATGGGACTTGAGTCTGCCCTCATTCAGAACACTGGCTGTGTATAAATGCAATTCACTTTAAAAGACTTTGTTGGTTTGTTTCTGGTGTTTTAATGCTTGTTGGCTTTTATCTTTATAACTTGTCAAAGAAAGCCTTTATTATTTTTGTGGTTTTTTTCCAGCATTTTAAAGTCATCTTTTGTCCTCTCTCTTCAGCTCAGTGTAGAGACTGCCTTGTCTATCTCCAAGTCCCAGGAAACCCCACAAGTTGCCCTCCCAAGGCCTTTTAAAATTTTGAGCTCAGAAACAAACTAGATTCAGTCAGCGATGACCTCCCAAGATGTACCTGGCAGATCAAACCCAATGTAGATTTTGAAGAGGTATCCCTAATTCAGCTCATTCATGCTATTCTGCTCTAGAGATCTTTAGGCCAGCAAAAGCACAAAATTTATCCCAAGATCATCTCAGGTAACATGGAAGTGATCAGGATAATTGTTCATTCCTCTTGGTAAGCATGATTACAAGCCATGACAATTTCTTGCATGAAACCAGAGAGATGCAAAGCAGGCTGAGTTAGTGAAAGCTGCCTGTTAGAGGCATTGTATTTAGATACATTTGTAATTCCAGATCTTAAAACATTGCAGAAAGAAACAGAAACAATATTCCAGTCTTGCTGAAGAAACAATTTTTGAATCAAATGATCTAAAAATATTTCCCACAATCCTTCTTTGTTTTTTTGAGAAATCATTGTATTTGGAGATGGAAGAATATTCTTAAAAGTGGATAAAGTTGGCAAGTGGACACAGATGAGTAGTTTTAATCCTCTTCTGCTTTGGGCTCAAATGGAGGATTTAGTATGAGTGTACTCAGGCTTAGAGGGAGGTCCTCTGAATGGAGGTCTTTTAACTGCTTATGGACATGGTCTTGAGAATTGGTCACAGCATGGTTTCCCACACACTTTAGCACAGGGAAAATTAGCTTGAGGGTGGTAGTTGTTGGCACATACTTGGCATGGGTGGCACTAGGAAGGCTGACAGGTTTCTTCTCAGGACTCAGCCTCATTGCTGAGGCAAGTATCCCTGCTTATACCAGGCACACCCTGACTGGGATATGTATCTGTCCCTCCAATGCTACACGTACAGCTTAATGTATCAAAGCCTGTGCATGTTAATTTTAATTCCTGTAACTATGCTAAGCTGTAAATTGAGGTGGTTCATGAATCATTCAGCTGGAGAGGCAGCTTCCAGGAGAGAGGCAAGGGAGACAGTTGTGACAGCTAAACTTCCCCAGCTATCCAGGTTTAACTTACCCCTCTAGGGCAGTATTCTTATTTACTCTGACTACTGCAGTCCAGGAAAGACAAAATATTACTGCTCCCCTGAAGCTTGTTCAGCCTTCCTTCTCCCAGGAGCTACTCAGAGCTGTCAGTTCACCCATATTAGTCACTAACCAGCTCCAGATGAAATGAGAAAGGAAAGCCAAACAGCTTCAGCTATAGCTTGCTGGTAAGAAAACCCTGTTTGGAGTGCAAGGGGGGAGGAGCTTGTCTCTGCACTTCAGGCAATAATTCAGAGGGATGGGGATATGCAAGGGCAGATCATAAGCAGCTGAGTTTTCCCTGGGAAACCTAGCCAGAGTGATATCAGCAATAAATTATCCCAGACGCTAGGGAGGAAAGTGTCGCGTCTCACTTTCTCAGTCAAGGAGCACTGTACAGAAAAACTGGAATGTTTCTGGAGGCAGGTGAAAATGTGGGCCAAAGATGGGATGTTGCCTTATCATTATACTGCGTGGCTCACAGGCTAACTCCTTACCTCTGCAAAGGAGCAGTCCTGATCTGCCTTGTAACGATTTTATTGTTAAGAGATCTCCCTTGAGAAGTCACACACCCACATTCCTCCATCTGCTGAATGCAAGGCTTTCCATTTCCCTTTGTATCTGAGAGAGGAGGGCAGCTTCTCCCCTGGCTGTGATGCACAATGCATGGCAATTCAGGCAGGGCTCTCAGGGAGCCCTCCTATTCCCAGGGTAACTCAGCCCTTGCCTATCTTCTAATCTCTGAGATGTTAAAAGCGGACACCCACACAGCTACAGCTCTGGGAAATGTTTTCACCATGAGGGATCCAAGAGCTCATCAGTGGTACCAGGTTCCAGCTCTCAGACAGTTCTCTGAAGCTCAGCAGCCCAGGGTTGTCCTTGGACTCTCCTTGGTCTCCTAATATTCAAGCAAAATGTGAGGCATAGATATGTACTGAAGGAGTGCCCCAAACCATGCCACACAAGGACATGCTACTTATGAATCAGCTCTATAGTTTAACAGGGGTCTTCAAAAACAGTTAGCTGAAAAGCTGAGGGAAGCCTCAGAATTTACTTCATTTGCAAAGTATCAATTTTGTAAACATGTCAGAAATTATATAGCCAGAAAACTTGTTTCACTATTAGACAGCACCTGCTTTGCATAATAATAAGCAAAAAGTGAAGGAAAGGAGAAAACAATATTCTACTTGTGTGTTGTCTCCTGCAGTCCAACCAAACAACTCCCTGGTTTGGGCTCATGAACATTTACTGCACGTTTATATTATGGGCTTTGACTAACTGTTCTCAGTCAAAGAATTTTTGCAGCACATATGGGCTTCCAAATATAGTGAAACCAATTTGCTTTGAAAAGCAATATATCTGCTAAAGGAGAGTTTTATTTTCCTTTAGGTAAGGCACAACGTTTTATGCACCGCAGGATCCTGAAATAGAGAGCCCACTAATTGAGGGCAGAGAGAGAAAGCATACTAAAACTAGTTAAAAACTCAGTGAAATATTTTAAAATCTCGAAGGATCCTGACTTCAAATCATTTATACCTGCTATTCCCAACTCCTGCCAGCTATTCAAGATCCTGCCATCACTTAAGCAAGAATGAGCAATCACTATTTCACTAGCTATGTGTCTATTAAGCAAAACAAGTTTATGAATTTGAAGAATCACTTGTAGACATTTCACTGAGAATACACTCAAAAGTGATTAAAGGTAGCAGGTCTGCCAAGAGGTCTTCTTAGTAAAGCAATGAGACCTCAACAGCACAACTTATGCACTAGCCCATTCATCTCTTCACACTTCAAGCCCTGCTCTCTCTCATGAAGAGCTGTTGTTTTCTCTTGCTGCCCTAACTGTAGCTCAGGAAGTCGAAGCTAAAATCAAACCCAAGAGTTCAAAGAGTCTTTGCCAAAGAAAGGTTCAGAGGCTTCTGGGGTCTAGGTGCCATGTCTGGCCAGCTGAGGACACCAGGAGGCAAAAACTTAGAGTCTGAGAGGGAGGATGCCAAGAGTTTGCCAGTGAGAAACACTGGCAGTGAGATCTTGCTGACAGGGCGCAATATCTAAAGCTAAGTGTAGTATGTAAAGTGTCAAGATGTGAACAACATGCCTAGACCCTGATTGTAAGCAGTGGGGAGTCAGGTTCCAGTTCAGCTCCCCAGCATCTCCTCTAATTATTGTTTGAGACACTGAAAGGTAGCCAGGACACCCACACAGAGCTGACTGATATGATGTGGAGCTTAAGGGAGATCTCAGCCTCCTGGAGGGAGTCAGAACGTAGCACCAGAATAATGCTGCATTTAAGCACCTGAACCTTGACCCTATTCAGCCTAATCAGCCGGGTCAAGGTTGTTCATCTACAAGAGATACCAAAATTTTGGCCTGATCAGTAGTTCTCTTGTTTACTAACTGTGTTGACTATATGGTTGTATTGAAATTACTAGTAAAAATTTCTTCACTTAAAGGGTGGTCAAGCATGGGAACAGCGTGCTCAGGAAAGTGGTGGAGTCATTGTCCCTGGATGTGTTAAAAAAACGTGTAGAAGTAGTGCTTAGAGACATGGTTTAGAGATGGACTTGGCAGTCCTGTGTTTGTGGTTGAACTTGATGATCTTAGAGGTATTTTCCAACCTAAATGATTCTATGAATTTTACTCTAAACATAGTGACGCATCCAAATTCCTACTCACCTCTGGAGTGTACATGCCTCCATCCACATGGGAACAGAGCAGTTGCCCTCTGCAGAAGGTAAGTAAACAGCCAAATAAGGTCCATTCTGCTTCAGTACGTGGTGATACTTGTAAACAGGCTTTTCCTCTTCAAAGTGACTGCTATGCACAGCCAATCATGGAAAGGTCCTGGGACAGAAAGATCCTCAGGGTAGCTGAACGTAGTGAGTACTCCCATGGGAAAAAGGTTCTGGTTCCTGATCCTGGGCTCTGGGGCTTAGGGTCAGTATTTTTAAGTTTGTTTATTTGAGTTATTTTTGGTAGAGGAGAACGACCATTAATTGTGGATTGCAAAAATGCATCAGTCCCTGTAACTCGAAGAAACATCTGACTATTTTTCTTCTCAAGTGACTGAGTAAATCACGGGGCTGGAGAGCTCAGTTTCTGCTTACCTGCTTTTACTCTGTATGATTAGTATCCCTAGTTTTATTATGCTGCAGCAGGAAAGGAAGTTTTGGACATTATTGCTTACCTGGCCTCACCGAAACCTGGTCTCATCAGTCTCACATACACAGAGAGGAGGAAAAACTGAAAGCTCTTTGCTGCACAAGCATCCCCATTTGCAGCGACTACCAGGATATGGAAGATGTATATTTGCAGATGAAAGAATTCCCCAATGAAGAAGCGTGACCAGTGCTCTAGACCACAGGAGTACACAACTGTTACAGACATAGCACAACATGCAAACAGGGTCCATGGAGTAATATTACACCAAAAGAAAATCTTGAGGGGACATTAGAATTTCAAAATTATCACATCCTGAGAACCCCTCTGTAAGATCTGGAAAAGCTTCTTCTCCAAACAGACTGGCATTCTGGACCTCAAAGATGCATCAAGTGCTGACAAAATGGCATCTGCCCCCTCCACAGTGGCTCCACAACGAGGGCTTGTGCCACCTCCTTTTGGGACAGGTCAGCATGAATTGCTTCTAGGACAATATAAAGCTGTTACATTTCAGCAATGGTTCTTGTCTTCCACAGCATTTTGACCTATTGTCGTTGTAGGAGAAGGTGTTTTATTACTATTCAACACCCAACACAATAAATCAAACTCCATATATTAACAAGAGGCTCAGAGTAAATTAAATACCAATGGATTAATAAAATATGATGGATAATTATTTCTAGCTAACATAGGCATTTGCAATACTATTGCATGTTTCAATAAACAGTCCTCAAATTAATTTGTGAGAATGGTGTGTATTCTGAATGCATGCTTTGTGTCTCCCCTCCCCTGCCCTGCTTCAAAAAGCACTATCTGCTGCTGTTGTGTGGTAGCAAGCTCCTCTGCATATGGAAGCAAGTGCTCCCCTGTTATCACTGACTGACATTCAGCACCTTTGCTGATGTGTAGATAATGTCAGCCTGGAAAGGTGGCAAGCAGCATCTTGTCCAGCCTTCCCTGTGGTAAGAAAAGATAAGCATCTCCAGCTGTCAAAATCCTTCTCCTTTCTTCTGTATGCAAAACTTACATCCCATTTGTGGCAGCTGAGGATGAGAGATATGCCCTTGGTTTAACATGCTTTGCAGTTAATCCTCTCCAAAGTGTATTTAAAGCCAAATGCAGTAACTTAGTATATTAAGGGATTTGGTCGGTGACCATATTTTAATGGCCATCAGATTGACAGTGCCCCTCTTTATATTGTAATTCTCTTGTGATACTTATGTATGCATTGCATGTACAAGCAAAAATGGAGGAGAGAATTTAATAAATCTTGTGGCCTGAGCAAAATGCAGCCCTGGCCAGGAATGAAATGTGTGCCATTTCATTAGTATTTGTATTATTACCTATCTCAATCTGCAGAAACAAGCTGCTTATAATTGCAACGAAGAGGCTGATGTATGATGGTTAATATTTTAAGCACTTTAAATAGCACATGATGATATAAGCTGGAACTATTGTGTTTGCTCTAAGCACTAGCCTGTGATGGACACAATATGATAACATGGACTGTTGCAAATCTAGGGGAAAAAATGACCCCTAGGCATGCATATTTTAATACTACAAGGAAATATTTTTAATTGTGGTTTCTTGATGCCTATGTGGTTGCACAGAGTGTGCTTGTGACTATTTGTCTGAAAACTGTTGAGTCAGTAGCTAATTTCAAACAGCTTTGACAGATTTTCCAAGGGTATCCTACTTTCGTCTCTTCTATGAACATTTGGTATATGAAGAGAGTTGAGAGGCACATTTAACACCCTGATGAGGGAAGAGGGGGAGATAAAAAAAGAAAGGGAATACTTAAAAGGAGGAAGAGAAAAGTTCTAGTCTTGCTAGACATCAACACACTTGGTACCAGACGCAGACCTCGATGTATTTGCTGATTGCCTTGTCCCGGCTCCTGGTACCACATAACCCACCCTGCACAGAGCAGCTAAAAAACCAGCAGCTGGACATTAAACCCTGCCAAGCACAGTTACAC
This sequence comes from Acanthisitta chloris, assembly GCF_000695815.1. Classification (NCBI taxonomy): domain Eukaryota; kingdom Metazoa; phylum Chordata; class Aves; order Passeriformes; family Acanthisittidae; genus Acanthisitta; species Acanthisitta chloris. The sequence continues at coordinate 13,783 of NW_008672930.1, forward strand.
TCCACAGCATGAACACACCTGGACTCACTTCTCTGAGTTGCCCTGTGCTCCATTCTGGTGCATAGCCTTTGTGGGCTGGGGAAGAACCAAACACATGGAAAATCAGGGAGCTGGAAGAAAACACATTTGACTTCCCTGTCTAGAAGCTGATTACTTTTAGCCACTACAACACATTGTCACTGGTCTCTCCTGAGTATTTGTGTGCATTTGGGCTTCAACGAGCAGGACTCTGAGCAGGCCTCAGTTATGCCCCAAGGCCATAAATTCCTTGGAGCAGAGGAAGGGATAGATCCAAATCTCCCATAACCTGGGTGAGAGCTTTAACTGCTGAGTTTGGCGTGCTGTGGGCACCAAGAGGCCAGGGAAGGAATCTGCTCTATTTGCTAAATGCAAATTTACAGTTCTAGACAAGTTACAAATGAACACTCGAGGTCTGAAATACCTCAGGCATGCCAGCATAGAGGCCAAGCCCTGAGTCTTTTTTGTGTCTTTTTTTTGTGAGATGAAAGTCTCGCCTTAAACTGTTAATATTGCTTTGCAACTACTTGTCTAAAAACCATATTTCTTCTGAACTAACTCCTGTGCAGCACTGAAGCAGTATCTTGTTCTGAGGTGTGTTAGATACTGCAGAAACCACATTTCTACCTCCAACACAAATGCTTGCCTCCTCCATCCTTATGTTTGCTCAGGCCCAACAATAAGTCATCTGTTTTTCATTGCTTTTTCTACTGGCAGGCACTAAAAATCCATATAAAAAAAAATAAAGTGGAAAAAATTCAGAATCTGAGAGTTTTTGTGCAATGCTACTAGAAATATAGGTGTGTTTTTAAGAAAGCTCCATTTGGCTAGGTTCATGTAACCAGAAAGGAAGGTAAATGAAAATATACTTTGTTTTTTTGGTCATTGTGACTGTCTGTTTTACCCTTCCACAAGTTATAACAGGCTCTAAAATGCTGGTGGTTGTTGGGGTTTTTTTGCCTGAACACAGGATTTACATGTATTTTTACTGCAGGTAGAGTAAACAGAAATAATGGCAGCAAACAAAATTACAAATGTGTCTGGCAAAAAGGTAGGGAAGATGCTGAATCTATAATCACACCTCTGTCAGCCTGGCTGCTCTCAGCTCAGGTGGCAGGACGATGCTCTCTAGGTATAATGGAGTTCTATAAATAGCTGCATCATTATATAACCCAGCAGCAGTCTCATTCCCTTTCTAAATATAGGCTGTGCAGCAAAGGACAGTCTGGTGATGTGTTGCTACTGATACCGATTAATAGCATGACTCACACTGCCCAGCTAATAAAAATGAAATGTGTGCCTTGGAGGTACCACACTGGATAGGGTATATTTATAGGAAAAAAAAAACCCTACCTATTAGATTTGGTTTTGTGACCAGTGGAGGAGAAACTGAAATTTAAACAATTCATAATGCAGGGCAATATTACATTATGTTTCTCTAGTCATAATGACTGCAAAGAAACATGAAGCTGTCATTAAAGAACTGTTTAATGTCTTATGTTCTGTTCATAAAAAATCGTATGTTGCCTTTGAGTAAATACTACAAACTCATTTGGGGGGTTATAATGATCTCACATTTCTTAGGTCAGCGTGGCTGGCATGCTTGAGATGGTCATTCAAAGGTGGGTCATGTTCATTCAGGACACATATGCAGAGCTCCCACCATTAGTCAGGTTGCATGTGCAGAAATGAGGGAAAGTTTTCTGTAAAATATAAATAATCTATATGTAAAGAGCTTGGAGATCAATGCAGCAAATTGCATCTAAGACACACGTTGACCTTCAAACTTTAATTATCATAAATAGTGAGGCATGTACACACTTGTTCGTTCATACTGCCTGTGTGCTCCCTCACGTCCAGTCTGCAATCAATATTGCCCTTTCACACACGAGGATTTTACATCCACCTTTTTGTATTTCCAGTTAGGGTGCTGTCTCTGCTGAAGCCCTTGCTGATGTCTTTATTTAATTACTTGGGGAAGGTGAATGTCTAACTCCAAATTGTGAATTTAACTTTGATGGAAAGTGCAGCAGTGGAGTTCCCATATAGCTCAGTACATTGGTCTTTGCTCAGAAGGAAAAGAGCCTTCTGCAGTGAAGTGCAGTATCATTTTGTAGCACCATCTTCACCAATTTGTCCAGACTTTCAAGCCTTTCTTTAGAAACAGTTTGGTGGCCTACCAAGAGCCTGGTTATGCAGTAAAGCAGCTCTCAACAGAATAAAGGCCATGAACTGATGCAACATCTGTTACTAGAAAGAAATTGCTTGATGTAACTCCCTCCAGCCTTTGCAGTAGCTAGGGATGCAGGGAGGGCAGCTAAGCTCAGGTCTCCCATTTCTGTGGGGCAGCTCCTGTTGCTGCAGCAAGGCTTTTCATGCTTCCTTGGTGAGAAGCATTGGATGACATGATCTGAAACTTGACCCTCAATTTCCTTCTCTGATATATTCTGTTCCCTGCTTCTTCAGACTCCAGCCCTATGGTGCAACAGTAAATAAACAGCTTCCTTACAGCACCCCATGGTATTTTGATGAGGAAAATCTTAGGTTAGCAAGCACCAGAGAGGAGGGAGTGTTATGCACAATTTTATTTTGCACAACTTCTCTCACTTTTCCCCACCTCCTGTTTAAAGTGGTTAGGTGAGCAGTTTTCATCTCCAGCAGACAGTGTCAGTAATTCTTAATTGAAACTATTTAGCTGATTTTTCCATCAAAATAATATTTTTTTTTTCTTTCCCCTCAGAGTGTAGAGCTCTGCTCCAGCTGCATCTCTTTGACAGGTTTACAATAATAAAAAATAAAATAAGAAAACTGTTACTTTACTTTCAAACCCTAATCTTTTGTTACAGATTAGACATGGAGGGATAACCTACCCGGCTGGAGGAGTCAGGTATTTATCTGCAGGACTGCACAGCAGTATTCAGCAAAGACATACTACCAGCAGCTTGATCTTGGTCATGTGAATAACCTTAAAACCTTTTAAAACCAGGGGGAATGTTAAAGAGATGCTCAAAGGGAATTTGCACAGAAGTGACAATCCTTATCAATCAGGAAGGTTTCTGCACCAAATGCCTCACTTCTGCTACACACCTCTGCTACACAGCTCTCTTGTACACAGCTGTGCTACACAGCTACATACCAATTGGAAGTGACCACATTCAGCTGAGACTGTGCAGCATGGTGCCAGCAGCCAGCCCACAGCTGCTTCATGCCACATGGGATATCTCAAATCCCCAAAATAGAAATTTTGGGGCTTACAAACCCAAGAAATATCATGAACCTTAGAGCTGCTGTATGGTGAGGAAGAGCTAGACCCAAAGAGGAAAGCTCTGATGAGAAGTCACGTACATAAAGATTTGCAGTGTTCCTAGGAATTTCTATCATGCTTGAATGGGTCTGAAGAAAGGCTAACCCTGATGGACAGCAGGAGCAGAAGATGACTTTCCACCAGACCCTACTGTAACTATTGATCTGTAAGGCATTTTCAGAGCAAATATAAAACAAATGGACACTGCTGCTTGCATTTAAAATAAGAGGAGGCAGAGGAACACACTTTAGATACTCTGCTGGATCATGAACTTTCCAGAAAAAGACAGACTGCATCTTTAGGAGAGTGCAGATCCCATTGGAAGCCTCTGGGATAGGTGTTCATCAGCACACCAGGCATATCAAACCCCATGCAGCAAGGAAATACAAAGTAACTGTGTCTGAAGGCACATGCAAAAAGTAGTATGATGGCAACACAGTAATTAAGTCCTCATGCAAGCGCCAAGAGA
>NW_008672930.1:17592-19055 GCF_000695815.1 Acanthisitta chloris
AAAGCATCTGTAGGTTCTCTGACACTGGACATGTGGTGAGACCACACCACTGCTTCATGCAGACTGCCTCACAGGCAGGATTTAAAACCCATCCAAATCTGGCATTTCCCCAGGGGCTAACTCCCAACAGCTGGGCACTGAGCCTGCTGGCTTTGCAGGCAGCACCCAGTCAAGGTTGTTCACTTGATCTTCCTGAAGGCTCTCGGACTCCCCTCACCCCATCTGTAAAATTTCCAGCCATTAGCATCCATACCTCCTCAGTGAATCCGCTGTGACTAATTTGCAGTCTCTTCCCTGATCAATTATTTTGGAATGAGAAACAAATCATTAAAATCCAGGCCTTTTATTGATAATTTGTGAATGGGACAAATGGTTCAATTCTTAGTATTGATCATTTGTTACAGCCACTTCCCCACAATTATACCAAACATGGCATTTGTTTCTTGGATCATGAAGGTTAAAACTGCATCTAGGAGGAAAATATGCCTCCCTGTGGCTTGCTGCAAAGGCATCTTGTCTTTTACTAAACAACTGCAGGAGGAGAAAAGGAAAAGAAGCAATATGCTATGCAAAATAAATATTATTGTGTTCCTGTAAAGAACAGAAAGATCTTCATTTATTAACTGCAAGAAAAAAGGTCAAGGTGCAGGACAGCATGGTGACTGAAATCTTACAAGCATAGACTGGAATTTGTTAAATCTTCCAAATTAACACACAAATAGCCAAGCGGAAGCAAAAAGGTCTACAAAGCTAAAAAGCATTTCTGGCTTAATAAAAGCTAATTTGTGAAAGCTGGGAACTGAATATCCACCCTGCACATTCCTCTGTCTAAAAGAACCACATAGGACCTATCTGTGGCCACATAGGTCTCCAGGGCTCCTCCAGGTGTGAAAGCCTCTCCCATCCCCTCCACTACTTTTGTCGAGGTATGCCATGAGTCTGTCTGACCCAGAGAAGCCCAGATCATGAAGGACTTTAATACAATGAGCCAACAGAAAATACAATCAGACTACCCTTTCCTGTGGCACAAGTGCCCTGTCAGAGTATCTGATTGAGCAATGGAGTAGGAAACTATGGAAGTCAGGGGAAACACACAGTGAGGCAGGTTATGAATATTTCTGAAAGGCTCTGAAAGATTGCAGGCAATGTGACACCTCCAAAACATGTTACCTGTGTAACATAGGCAGGTCAAAGTGTTTTCAGTAGCTCTCTGTCCTGCGCAGTCTCTTGTGCTGCAGTGATGGCAGCATCCCACTCGGGGTCATTGCACCTCCCTGCTGGTGCCTCTCACTACTTTCTGTCTAATGCTGCCTGCAGTGGAACAGGCTGCACAGCTGCTCACTCTTAATTGCCTTCAGTTTGCACTTTTATGCATCTCCACTTTCTGCCTTACTTTCTGTTTGGATGTTTTAGCACTGCAGTACAGCTGACCTTAACCCACCATCTTCCCCTGTAACCCACTA
>NW_008672931.1:0-618 GCF_000695815.1 Acanthisitta chloris
TTGGGTCACTGTGAAGGGCCTTTGGTCTTAGCAGTGAAAATCTCAGGTGGTGGGAGTATGATTGCCAGAATGGCTCCTGGGTGGTGAGATAGGAAAGTTTCCTAACATTAATACCTATTTCCATTTTCTCATTCGTGACCTAAATGAGAATTGTTATGAACTGAAACTACTTTGTATAAAAATTCCCCTGCAGAATGAGCCAGCATAAGCTCTGTCCACGTTTTTTCCCAACAGAGGAAATAAACATTTACTTTGGTGTATGTGTGCTAGTGACTAAAGCACTGTGCTGCAGTGGCAACAGCTCCAAGGGAACTTTATTTCTGTGTGAACTTAATCTCTTGCAATGTTTTTCTCCATGTCATGGTCACCTGTGCTTTGTTGGTTTTTCAGCGAAGTTAGCATAGTTTTTGACTCTTCTTGACTGCAAGTACACACAGTAATAGAACCACAGAATCATGGAATGGTTTGGGTGTTGTAAGGGACCTCAAAGAACATCTATTTCCAACCTCCCAGGCAGGGATGCCATTTACTGGATGAGGGCCCCATCCAGCCTGGCCTTGAATGCTTCCAGGGATGGGGCAGCCACAGCTTCTCTGAGCCGCCTGTTTCAGGACCTCA
>NW_008672931.1:1032-9601 GCF_000695815.1 Acanthisitta chloris
TTGTACCACCTGCCATGGGCAGGGACAACTACCACGAGACCAGGTTGCTCCAAGCCCTGTCCAGCCTGGCCTGGACCACTTCCAGGGATGGGACAGCCACAGCTTCTCTGGACAACCTATTTCAGTACCTCACCACCCTCAGAGGAAAGAATTTCTTCCTAACATCTAATCTAAACCTGCCCTCTTTCCGTTTAAAAACATTGCCCCTTGTCCTGTCACTATCTGACCATGTAAAAAGTCACTCTCCCTCCTTTTTATAACCCCTGTAAGGTGCTGGAAGGCTGCTCGAATGTCTTCCTGAAGCCTTCTCATCTCCACGTTGAACAATCCTAGCTGTCTCAGCCTGTCCTCAACAGGAGTGGTGCTCCAGCCTTCTGGTCATCTATGTGACCCTCCTCTGGACTCAATCCTACAAGTCCATGTCTTTCTTGTGTTGAGGACCCCAAACCTGGACACGTCACTCCAGGTGGATCTCACAAAAGCAGAGTAGAGGGAGAGAACCACCTCCCTTGACCTGCTGGCCACTTCTTTTGATGCAGCCCAGGATGCAGTTGGCCTGCTGAGCTGAGAGAGCACTCTGCTGGCTTATGTCCAGCCTCTCATCCACCAGAAACCCTAAGTCCTTCTACTTATTTCAGTTCTTTCTACGTCTGAGGTTCCAAGGTTCTTAAAGATTTATGTAGAGATTTTTTGGTATTGTGACTAATGAAAATGTAGCAGCAACTCAAAAATTCAGGAGATGGAAAGTTAAGGAATATTGTAAGAGTTCTTTGTCTCTTCTAGTTCTGAGCTGCAAAGGCTGTGTGTTCAAAAACTTACTTTGATTTCTGAATGTTAACTATAGATGTATGTCATTTGGGGGTATAAGTTAATATTCCTCACCTTCTAATAGCAGTTATAATTAATTTCAGTCTCAAGTCATCTTATTAATAGCATCAATAAAATGGGATATATCTTATTGATGAATCATCATTAATATGCCTGAAACTTTCACTTCTACCTTTTTTTAGTCATATTAGAATAGACAGTGCAATATGTAACTTATTTTTTTCATTGCCTTAAATTTAGGTGGAAGAAGGAAGCAAAAATGTACGTTTGGGCTCGTTAATTGGGCTGCTGGTAGAGGAAGGACAGGACTGGAAGCAAGTGGAAATACCAGCTGATGATCCATCTTCTCTGGCTCCACCAGCACCTGCACAGACCTCACCTCCTCCAGGTCCTTCAGTTTCAGCCCCTCCTAAATTGGAACATCAACCTGGAAAATTGCAGTAAGTTTCTGTGTTTTTTATGAGATGGAACTCAAGTAGACCTGAACCAAGAATAATCTGTTGTCCCTTTTTACCTAGTACTAGGTAGTTAATTTAAGAGTATTTCAATACGTGTGAGGCAATAAAGCCTTCATACCTAGAATATTTGTTTGCTTGTAAGCCAAATTAGTCAATTCAAACAACATCATTTTATTAGAATAAAATGTGTTTTATTCTGGCATGCAATTGATTTGAAAAGGCCTCTACACTTGCAGTTAGGAAGTGCTTGTATACAATGGACACTAACATCAGATGCTCAGTGTACCTATAACTTGTTTTTAGGAGGAAAAAAAAAGCAAACAAATGGCACACCCCAAAACCCTTTCAAGCAGTTGCATTTTTGATACTAGAAAAGCTTTCTTGTCATTTTCATGACAGTGGAATGTGAAGAGCTCAGAACAGTGGGTTTATGTGCTCTTTGTTAGTTTTGTTTTGTTTCGATCTGTTTGGGTGCACTAAGCATTACAAATATCTTGGAGGGGGAGTCAGTTAACCCCAGAGTGTTAATCAGGTAACAGTAATCTGTAAATCACTGCTTTGTGTCGCAGGATGTATCTTACTTGCAGGTATTTGTGGTGACTGTGATAACACAAAAGCTGTAATATAGCTTGTTAAAGAAAAGATAGGAAACTAATTTTGGGTTTGGTAGTTTGAGTTGTTTCATTTTCTTGTTTATGGGGTTCTTTTTTTTCTTCTTACTGTTTTTCTTTCTTATTTTTCCTCCCCAACTCTCATTGTTTTTACTGTTTGGTTGGCTGTGCTTACTAAATGCTGTCGGCATTGAGGCTTTTCTCATGCAAGTGGAGGACTAATCGAGGTCATTGCCCGAGTGTTACCTGCAGTGGGAGGATGTTCCACTGAAAGGACCCTTGAAAGGATTATGGCTTGCATTTACTGCCAAAGGATATCAGAAGTGCTGTTTCACTGCATCTGTTAATTAGAGATGGATCAGCATCTTTAGAACCAAGTGATCATTTCTGACATGTGGTTCTCTGGCTAGAGCTTAATGGACAGTTCTTAAAATTCAATCAGGTGAAAATACAGTCTCCTTTAGGAAATGATGTATTGGAGATTTTGTGGAAAGACTTGAAACCAAGTATTTATTCTTTTATGAATATGTTGCTGCTTTTGTGTCTAAGAATTCTGAAACAACTTATCTATGTGTTGATTTTCTTCCCCATTTCAGAAAGCAAATCATGCTATGGTGCACTGGGTGCTCTGGAGCTATGTACTCTGCTTTGTAGTGGTTCACTGTTTGTCTTTCCAGACAGAAATGTGGTTTCTCTTGAGGTACAGTAAAGGCAATAGGTTAATCTTACCATTTAAATGATTTATATTTTCCTCTCATTTCTTTAGGGTTCGCTTAAGCCCAGCAGCTCGCAACATTCTGGAGACACATGGACTAGATCCAAGCAATGTTAGACCTTCTGGACCTCGAGGAATCTTCACTAAAGAGTATGTAGATATTTCAGTAAAGCTACAACTTCATATTCCTTCACTTCTTCCTTTGAAACTACAGCAGTCATCATGAGCTTAGGGTCCATTTGTTTAAAATGCCAAGGTTTTGTTCATTTTTATCTATGGATTGGCTTAGTAATAGTTGAAAAAGCTGTTTGAAAAGATAAGGAGAATAGGTTAGGAAATATTTTAATAAGCCCTTAATTAAAAAACAAACCAAAAACCAAAACATGTATTTGTATTTTTATATTTCCGTCTTAGCTGTGTAGTTCCACTGTCATATTTCCTGCAACTCAGCTTGTTGAGTACAATTGACTCCTGAGCACCACCATTGTGGATCTCAACAATTTGACTACTACAGGATGTATACAGAGCCAAAACTAAATACCAGTGGCCTGTTTTCTTCGACTCCTTTTCTTTGGAGAGTTCAGATCTTTTGCTTTTTTACAGAAGTTCATTGATGAACTCTGTCAGCATTTAATTTGTTGCCTTTGTTATTAGGTTGAGGAGAGCAATGAAGTGCAGTGATAAGAAATCCAGAATTCTGTTTTTCCTCCCATTTTTCTCTTTTTCCCTATCCTTGATTTAAAGAATGTTTATTTACAAAGCTGTGGTTGTTATGGTCAGACTTCTAGTAGTTTACTTTTTGAGTATTCTGAGGTAATGATTGTCACTCAAGCCTCTGAGTGAGGAAGTTGTGTATAAAATCATAGAATCATAGAATTTGAGGGGTTGGAATGGACCTTACAGATTATCTAGTCCCAACTCCCTGCCCTGGACAGGGACACCTCCCACCATACTAAGTTGCTCAAGGCTTCATCCAACCTGGCCTTGAACACTGCCAGGGTTGGGGCAGCCACAGCCTCCCTGGGCAACCTGTGCCAGTGTCTCACCACCCTCACAGGAAAAACTTTATTCTCACCTCTAACCTAGACATTCCCTCCTTCAGTTTGAACCTAAAACCCCTAAAATGTGGTAGATACAGTGCCTTTAGCCTTGAAATGATGCATTAGCTTCACATGAGCATGTGTGCTATTGGAGGTGAGGATTTTGGCAGAAAAAATTAGTTTTGTGCTCAGTAAAATGATTCCTTTTGCCAAATGCCATTACTCCCTTCACAGGCCTTGCTGGCTGCTATTACTTTAGTTCCATTCAAAGACAACCAAGTCAGTGTAACTTGGAACTGAACCCAGAGAAGCAGACAGTTTTTCAAAGCTCTTTCCTTGTGATCTTTGCCTGGATTGAGATAAAATGAGGAATTGAATAGATTTAATATCCTATGTAACAGCAAATCATCAGAGGTAGAGTTTTTTCTTAATTATGTAACTGTAATGGTATTTTATGGTGTGTTACTAAGCTATGGCAGGTGGAAACCCTCTAGGACTTTTTGAGCTAACAAATTAACATTTGCTAGTTGTCATGGAGATGTAGCAAAGATTTGTCTGTAGTTATGAGAATTACCTAGCAAAATAATTTCATTTTTAAAACTGCTTTCTTTTATACAAGAGATTTGACTTCAAAATGTCATTTTGAGATACAGAGTGTTAGGGGTTTTTAATCATTCTTTTCAAATGGGGTTAATCTTTCAGATGCCTTACAGGCTCTTGAGTTATATTCAGTTGGAAATGAAATGATTTTCATGGAGAGCTGCTGCAAATATTCAGGGAAATACTTCCTTTGCCTCACTCACCAGATTACAAGGGACAAAGAATGATAGTGTCTTACCTTACATAAGCAAACAAGATTCTTTCCCCCAACTTTCTATCTTTAAATTCAATTCACTGTAAAACCTAACAGCAATAGGAACTTTCATGTAAAAGCTTTCTCTGTCACAATCTACTGCCTTAGTAGGGAGTAGGCTTAGCTGAGTTTGTTTATATTTACTTATTTATACATTTTTATATTTGGGGCTGTTCAGCCTGGAGAAGAGAAGGTTGCCCAGGGAGGCTGTGGCTGCCCCAACCCTGTCAGTGTTCAAAGCCAAGTGGGATGGATGAAGCCTTGAGGAACTTGGTCTGGTGGGAGGTGTCCCTGCCCAGGGCAGGGGGTTGGGACTAGATGATCTGTAAGGTCCATTCCAACCCCTAAAATTCTATGATTCTATGGTTTATTTATATTTCTGTGCAAGGTTGAATTACTGTTGTCTTCCTGCTTTTTTATTGGTTTATTTTTGGGGTTTTTTTTTAATGGAGTGGTGGCTTTTTTTAAAAATTTTTTCCAAGCAATATCCTCTCCTGTCTTCAAAAATGTACTAGAAAATTGGTTTGTCAGTACAAAGTAAGTTATAAATTCTGTCAAAGATTGCACCATGTCCCTACTCATCAGCTCAGACACTGTGTTTGGGAGAGCTGTGTGAAAATTGATTGTTTCAGGCTGCTTCTGTCTTTTCCTATCCTGTTTAGTAGTGGTCTAGGGATTTACAAATGCAATCATGAAAATTTGAGGAGTCTAGTTGCCAAGAACAACTGTATTGTTCTGAGGCCATGTTCCTCCCAGCTGTCATTAAGTTACTGTGATTTGGGAGCTCAGAGCTGCTGGGGCATTTTCAGCTTGCAAATAAAGTACAGTGCACACATGTAGTGCTGTTTTTCCAGAGAGTAAGTTCATGTGTGTGTATTGAGTACAGACTTACAGTGGGATCTCTGCTGTGTGCAGTTTGGCAGCTGCCAGAATGGAGCAATGAGTTCCTTTTGTAGTGCAGCAAGTCTGATACCTACAAGTTTCTGACAGGTGGCATTCTCTGCTCTCAGTTTTCCTTCTTCCAGGAAATATTCTATGAATTGAGTAGTCAAATGTTCATATGAAAGGGAATGGGGACAATTGAATAACAATAGCTACCACCAGAGGAAGCTTTTGTCGGTCTTGTTGCACCATTCTGCATAAACTAACTTGTCCATATCAAACAGAGTATATTTTGAACAGTTTGCAGGCCCAGACACCAGTCTGGAGGTCCCAGCCCCAGTTTGGGAGCATCAAATCCCAGTTTGGAGGGAGCAGATCCCAGTTTGAGGCTCCCAGAACCCAGTTTGGAGGACTCAGCCCCAATCTGAGGGTACTGCACCTCAGTTTAAGGAACCCAGACCCCAGTTAGGGGGTCTCAGATCCCAGTTTAGTAGGTCCTAGACCCCGTTTGCAGGCCCTGATCCCAATTTGGAGTTCTCAGATCCCAGTTTGAGGCTCCCAGCCCCAGTTAGGGGGTCTCAGATCCCAATTTGGGAGACCCAGTTCCCCGTTTGATAGGTCCAATCCCAGTTTTAAGGTCTCAGATCCAAGTTGGAGGGTCCAAATCCCAGTTTGGAGGGCCCAGATCCCAGTTTAGAAGGTACCAGACCCAGTTTGCTGGCCCTGATCCCAGTTTGGAGATTTCAAATCTCGGTTTGAGGCTCCCAGCCCCAGTTGTGGGGTCTCAAAACCCAGTTTGATAGGCCCTAGAGCCCAGTACGAGGGTCCCAGATCCCAACTTGCAGACCCAAACACCAGTCTGGGGGTCCAAATCCTAGTTTACTTTCACTGTTCTTTGGGCTTTGGCTAACATGAACTGAAAAGATTTCTGTAGTAGTGGTAACAGAAAACAAATATAATAACATTTTGGTAAGGCATGGGTTTTTTTCAATAAATGTTTACCAAACTCTGGTTTCTTTTCTGGGGAGCAAACTGTTCTTTCATGTTTGTTACCTCTCTCATCATTGTTAGCCTGTGTTGATAGAGATTTATAGAATAGTTGGAATGATATGACCAACCCTTCCTTTTCCAGTTCCAATAGAATATCAATTTGTCTGACTTGAACTAAAATCTGTTCAATTTTATTTATTTTGATGCCTCCTCCAAATCTACTTATCTTCAGGCTTACAACCTTTTCCCCATGACAGTCATAACATTGCTGTGCCTATTTTTCTTAGTCAGTTAAACCATGTGGAATTGGTGGAGGGGAAAACTCTTTTTATATATGTGCTTAACAAATACATGTGAATTTTGATTTTTATATATGCATATTTTGTATATAGCTGTATCTCATACAAATGAGTTACAAAAAGTCCTGAGTGAATTTTCTAATCCAAAAATAAGCTCAATTTTGGCAACACATTTTCAGTTAACACACTAAAAGCCACCTAAAACAGATGGTCTCTCGTATGACTGCCAAGTTAAAACCCGTAATTTTTGGTAGCTTCTGATATGTTAAGTAAGAAAGTTGCATTATGTCATGCAGTTATTTTTTTTTGCTTCAAATTGTAATGGCTGGGGATGATTTTCATTCTATGAAATCTGATTTTTTTCTCTGTAGTTGTGTTAAATCATAAAATCGTAGAATCATTGAATTTAAGGGTTGGAATGGACCTTACAGATCATCTAGTCCCAACCCCCTGCCCTGGGCAGGGACACCTCCTCAGCAGATCAGGCTGCTCAAGGCTTTAGCCAGTCTGACCTTGAACACTGCCAGGGTTGGGGCAGCCACAGCCTCCCTGGGCAACCTGTGCCAGGGTCCAATGTCTCGCCACCCTCACAGTAAAGAACTTTTTCTTCTCACATCCAACCTAGACTTTCCTCCTTTTGTTTGAACCCATTACCCCTTATCCTGTCACTGCAGTTCCTAACACAGAGTCCCTCTCCAGCTCCTTGTAGCCCCTTCAGATATTGAAAAGTTGCTCTGAGGTCTCCACGCAGCCTTGTCTTCTCCAAGCTGAACAGCCCCAACTCCCTCAGCCTGTCTTCATCTTCAGCTTGTGGCTTTATAAATATGGTGTACGTAGGGTAGATTTAGTATCATGGCTTAAAAAAAGGAGTTGCTCATGTCTGTCATACTGTGCCCAAAATAGGCAAATTTTGGGGTGGTAGCTACATCAGCATAAATGAGGTTCAACCACATCTGAGAGTGTTAGATGTTACTCAGGTTTTGGCTGTGTTTGTATCTTTCTATCTGTAGTTCTATCTTTCAAATGGCTTACAGAGTATGGACCTGCATTACCATCTGTACATGCATATTTGTGTCAGAATGGTACAGAGAAATGAATGACAGTTGAATAATGCCTTTATCAGTGAGCACTAATTAATTAGATTAGATTCAAATTACTGCAAATACAGTAGATGAAACAGATTTTATTAGAGACTTTAGAGCCTGAGTAAGTGTGCTCTCTTATTTAGAAGAGTTGTTAGTGCAGTTCAGAAATCACTCGGTGAACTCACAATTAGTGATGATGATTGTTATGCTTCTCTAACACAATTGTTTTCTGTTACTGCATATTCAGGCCCTTTTATTCACAAAAGTTAATGAGAAGTCACTAAAACGATACCACAAAAGCAACACAGAAATAATATCAGTTAATAATAATAATCATCTTCCTAATGTTTGATTTGACAACAGAATTTTAAATGTACAGAAGTGGCTAATTAATTAGAGTAAATGATGGAATAATAATACTTAGGGAATTGTTAAATAGTTTCTTTGTTGTCAGCATATCATTGTGTTTAATCCCCAGGGATGCTCTCAAACTTCTCCAAGAGAAGCAGAAGGGTAAACCCAGTGAATTGAAACCTGTGGTTTCTCCAGCTCCTCCTGTAGTACCTTCGGCTCCACAAGCAACAGCTGTGCCTTCTACGTATCCAAGACCAGCAGTTCCACCAGTTTCCACACCAGGAAAACCTGCTGCACTGGTAACACTTCCCCTGAGATTTCAGCATTGCTGCAGCTGAACAGTGCAATGACTAACAAGTAGCTCTGTAAGGTTTCTGAGAAGGAAACTAGGTCTGCTCAGGTGGCAAATTTTTTTGTGTTCAGTTCTGGCGCCTCAGTTCAGGAGGGATATTGA
>NW_008672932.1:0-32500 GCF_000695815.1 Acanthisitta chloris
ATAATAATAATACATGGACAGATGAACCCTTGCAGGAAAGCAAACTGTCCAGCAGTAAGAATGACAACATAGGCAACAATAAACTTTAGTCCATCCATAACCTTTGAATTGACATGGTTATTGCAAATGACTGTTTGCGAGATACTAAATTTTCTCTGTGGTCCCTGTGATCATTTCTCACTTGCAAAATCAAAAACCTGTCACATCACTCTTTAGTGTAATATATTCTGTAAACACAAATATGCATATGGCACCATTGTTGCACCCTGACCTAAATGTTTAGATAAAGTTATAACACATAAAGATCCAGAGCATTTTGTCCCATAAGAGACCAAACCAGTCTTCACTTAGATCTTTGCTGTTTCTTTGACTGCAGTGACTTCACAGGAGTACATGCATGAAGCTTAAGTAAGTTGGCCTATGTATGTGCATATGTGAACAGGACACAAATTCCATGACAAACTTGTCCAAATTTGTGCTTAAATTTTGTAAATACAGTCTGATTTTTAGAGATCCAGATTACCCACGAATGTCCCAATCAGACTTTGATATACATATCCACACCAACAGCAACTTGTACGTACAAACATTTATAGTATAAACTACACTATAATTTTATGCTACAAAGAGCTCTGAACTGAAGTCTTCACAGTAATTTATTTTAAAAAATCACGTGAAAATCACATATGGCACATTACTTGAGTAGGCTGAGACCATATAAAAACACAGAGGCACTGTGAAAAAATCCAGTATGACTCAAAACAAAGTTTCTTTCCAAGGACTGTATCTGCACGGCTGCTATTCCAAATTGCCTATTCTTGCTCTACTAAACAATCCTGTTTAAACTTTGCTCAAAGTTATTACTTACAACTAACGCCAGTTGGATGGATAAGTTTATTCCCTTAAAGAAATAAAATCTCACAAATGAGCAGCATCGTTACATTTCGTTATTTGGTCCTTTTGCAGTCTAAAATTAAATCCTCCTGAGTCATGTCAACCATTAATACAGAGAGATGTTTAAAAAATGTAAAAAGGAATGAGGGAGTAGTAACGGTAACATACAGTACCATGAGCTGCTTTGGCCTCCCAGCCAGTGGTGTACAGTTAACAGATCACTCCTGGCCTTCAGCAAACAAGGGGGGGAAAACCTCCCCCCCGCCCCAGGCCATGGGCTGGGGCAATGGAATAGGAGGGGGTTGGGGGAGAGGTCTGGCAGTTTACAGAAGGCAATCCAGCTCCCTCCTGGTGCATTCCTTCCCCTCTATCTCCCAACCTCTTTGCGTGTGTCTTGTCATATTTTCTTCAGCTGCTAATTGTCTGGACTGAGAGATTTTAAACAGCCGCAGCTTAGGAAAAGCGAAACCTGTCTAAGTGACTATCACAGCCCGTCAGCTTCACGCTGCTGGGTAAAATTTTCCAGGGGAAGTGCTCTTCTGATAGTTCTCGAGTCACTAAGTCACCCTCCCTCCTCCTTTCCCCACCACACACACTCCCCTTGAGGCCTAAATGCACTTGTGGCAATAAAACATTCATGCGACTTGGAATTTTAACACAATGCCATTTCCCTAGTTTAACCTGAAAGGAATGCACTAGTCACAACAGACTACATCACCCTGCCATTAAGCCCTGCCAAGGAACCGCTTTTTTGGCTGTGCTGGGCCAGCGTTGACGGGAAAGGAGTACACAGACCCACACACAGAGCACAGAGGGGCCACCTCTGTTTCCTCAGCCTTATCCAGCAACACCCTGCTCTTAACCATGACCCCTGGCCTGTGTCAGCACTGTGACAGCCCTGTGATGCATGTGTCACTTCAGGACTTCTGCAGAGTCACAACACTGAGCAGGCAACTCCAGCATTTCACTGACTTGCTGCTCTGTCTCAACAGGCACTTGATCATCTGCCAGAGGGTGGTTGGGTTTTTTTCCCCCCCTCTCTTTTTTTTTTTTTTTACATTTTCCAGTGGGTTTTTTTAAACATACACACTATTGTTACTGTTAAATGTTCTCTGTTTAAATACAAAGACTTTTCAACAACCAATATACCCTCCCTCATCCAAGGAAGAAAAAATCACACCAAAAAAACCCCAACAAAACCAAGCTCAAATCCAAACTTTCCAATTGCCTGTGGTAATTAGGTTATGATTACTGACAGAACAGTTTGCTTAGGGGACTAGTTACCAAAGCCACCAGAACTTTGGTATTCTAGTGGCATTTTAATTTTTTTGTAATTAAAGAAAAGGGGACAAAAAGACAGAAGTCTTTCCTTGATGATTTACAAAGAATACTGATGGCAAAAGGAAAACATTAAGTGTCTCCTTTGCCCTCTGTTAACCCTTTTGTATAATAAGAGGATTGCTGCAAAAACCAAACTGGAACTGTAATGCAGCAGAGCAATACAAAAGAAGTGTTTAACTGCCATTTTGGGTTTTGAAACTATGAGAACAGGTTTCTAAGACTTGAATTTACTTATTTTGTTGTGTTCTGAGTGATAAGCAGCACAGCCAACTTCACCAAAAAGCATTTCGATACTCTGTGACCTTCATCACTACTTGTTTTAATTCTTCTGCAGTTGAACTACCTTTGATTTCAGTGGACAGAGTGCACACAACAAACAGGCAGGGAAACATTTCCAAAAAACTGGCACTATATCTCTAGCTATTTTGGCATTTGCATTAAAAAGGCATCTGGTATCAACTGTCCATGTGTCCTTGTTCTGTCCCTTATGCAGGTCACTACAGATGTCTGTAAACCAAATTAGGAGATAAAAGCATTCCTAGTTCTGCAGAACACAACATTGATTGTAACTCATGAGAGCTGACTAGCACTCCCTCGTGACTGATTATAGTGTTATCATAATTATCAACATGCCATTGTAGTTCCACAGATGCTTTACAGAAAGACACAAGAGGATAGGTCCCTCTGCCCAAGGAGTTTACAAAGGGAATGACACATCACCATGTGTGCAACAAATATAGGGTGCAAACAGATGAGGAGGAGGAGAAAGAGGTTACCAACATCTGAAAGCCCAGGATACATGCTTTAGTTAGAGAGCATCTCATTCCTACATCGTAACATCTGGAACCATATCTCCATATGTAATCACCCAGAGGTAAGGGGAAACAAGTACAGGTTAAAATGATATTCCATCAATACACAACAACATCCAAATGCTGTATTTCAAAGGCACAACAGATTAACAGATCTGTTGATTACGAATGCCTTGTGTAATTGGCACTGAAAATATTTTTTCTGTGATTTTTCCATTGAAAATCATGTTTCCAGAATGCAAAAGAAAGCAGCAGTTCCTCTGGACTCCAGGTTTGTCTGACTAGTGCTACATTTTCAGGAAATATAAGCTTGATTTTCTGTTTTCTAGAACATCAGAGATTTTAAAAATGCCAAGGCAACCGCAGTGAACAGTGGTTAGTATCACATACTGCACAGAAAGAAATCTGGTGTTGGACAAATATGGGATAGGTTGCCCACAGAACAGACTTTTTATAATCTCCACCCTGTTATGGATTAGTTTATGGCATGATGTGAGGATGAAGATAATTTGGGAGGGAAAGCTGCAGTTTTGCAAATGATGGTCGGGTGTCTGCAGAATTTCTTTCTGGTTGTAGCAAAAAATCCTGACTTTTCATTTAAATTACAATTACTACATGTGTTAGGCAATAGGGAAGGAAAAGAAGGGGTTCCTTATACACACAAAATATTTTTTCAATATGCTTGGCTATACAGAGTCAAGTTTGCTTTATGTTTACTATGAATATGTAACACAGACGTGTAAATGTTCAGCGTGAAGAATTGCATTTGGACCAAAGACGCAAGTTAAGTAGGCATATACGCAATCAAAGCTGTTCCATTGCTGAAGGCAAACAACGCTTTCAATTTGGTCTATGGATGATAGTATCGTGACTCAGAACACAAACTTCCCAGAAACTGCTTTTCTGTTCTGAAAAATTTGACCTTGTTGCTAGCAATTCATAATTGTTCTTTTAGAGGTACACTCTTGCATTCCAGAAAATTTTCAGAAGCTAAATGTCCCAAATCCATGAACTATAAAAGACCTGCAATCTTTTAAAGGGCCTACGTTTACCTTTACCTAGAGTAAGTGTATTCAGCATTTCGATAGAAGACTGTAGAGTCTACAAACCTATGCCTGTAACCTCAAATATGACAGCCAAGATTTCTAGTGCTCAGTATGACCTGCTGTGCTTATAATTGGTTCTCCTCATTTAACAGGTTTTCTTCTCACTCAGTCCTTCTGATAATGAGTTCCTACTAATTTCTACTAAATTTTGCTTTATACAGCTCTATTGAGTCTTTCCTAATGGTCTTTCACCTGAAAGAAAAATCCCTTATCTCCCGTTCATCAAAATATCATATTAACAATTCACTATAGCACAGACTACTCAGGTAGAGGGGCTGCCTCACTGTATTATATCCATTCAGAAAAATGAGGATGAGAGGTAAATAGTAGTTTGGATTTACCTCCGTTTCATACAGTTCTGTTGTATCATAACCATTCTAAAGACAAGGAAAACAAACAATGCTTGCAGTATATTTTGGAGTAAAATTTACTTGAGAGGTGACAAGAGTCTTGTGATAAAACTGTATCTGACACTTGGTTAAAATACATACCCAAGTAATCTAGACTACCAGTACAGAACTTTTTTTGTTTCCTATGGTGAAATGAGCACCTTAGCAAAACAGATCCAGACTGCTCTCTAGGATATAGGATCTGCCTCTCTTAATTATCTTCCACAGGCAACTTAGACACAAATCTCAAGGAGCGTGTAGACTACAGATGGAGGGAACATCACTAGGCCGCAGAGGGATCAAGAGGTCTTCCAGGGCTGCAGGGGTTGAAGAATACAATTTAATTCTGGATAAAGACGCAATAATGGTCTGTTTGCAGCTACTGAAGCCAGGACCTTTTTTGGTACTATCATCACTGCAACAAAAATTAGAAAACATATACACAGCACAAGCTGATGGCTCTCTAGGGAATAGCTAAGAACATCTATAAGTGGTGATATACCTTAGAGGTTCAGTAACATTTTCTTGCCTGTACTTCAGATGGATACTCTCATGGACTGATGCAGATGTAACTTAAATGCAATTCCAGAATTAGCTGACTTTTCTATCTTAAGAGTGTTTTATTTCTCCTTGATCTCCTAGACACCATGAAGTAATACAAGGAAGTGCCAAGAATCCACTGGGCTTGCCAAAATAAAATTTAATGCTTAGAAAGATTCTAATGAGACATCATAATTATTTTTTTTAAGGTCCCCAGTATTCTCAAGGAGTTAAAATTAATGTGATATAGGACAGGAAGGAAAGTGATATCCTTGGTTCTTCACTGACAGCTGACAGTGTCCATCGGGAAAGATGAAAGATCCTCTCTCAAGCCTCTCTTTATAGAAAAACCATCAATGGCATCCATTGTGTACATACTTCCCCAGCATACCAGGAATCTTACCATTTCCTAAATGTATCACAGAAGGCTTGGTTTAAGCTGTTCCAAATAATCCTGTCTCTTCCAATGAGAAAGTAAACACTTTGAGATCCCACCACATTCATTGAGCTTGGATCAGGAACTCGCATCTTATAAAATACATTTTCTTTAGGTTAATCAGTCAATCCTTGGATGACTCAATAGGTGAAGGTAGCAAGCAGGTTCTAAATCTCTAGAAATATCTGTGCTCCATTAACCTTTAATCTGCTGACAGGGTAAAAAGGATATATTAGAACACCAGAATATCAACCCCATCCATCATAATTCTGCCCACATAGAACATGCTCAACTATATAGAAAAGAACCCAAAACCCTCAGTCAATCATTTTTCTGAGGGAGGATACCTGGAGTACTGGGGTTTTGGCACAAAACCAAGCAGGTAAGACAGTGGTCTAAATGGACCAGAGAATGGACAGTTTAGAACTGAAAAGCCAAGGTAGTATCTCTGAGAAATATAAATCATATTAATTCCTTGATGGAGGATAGACATTTAGCACCAACAAAAATGAAGCTGAAGCTGCAAGAGAATTTACATCTGGGTGCCTGCCTGACTCCTCCTCTACAACAATAAGAATCTTTAGCTATTTAGGATTTGGAATCAATGCCGGGGCTAGTGCCAGAGCAGACAGCTGCAGAGTCCTGAGAAGGCAGTGAGTGAGGGAATTCACATCTTCAGTTAAAAGTTTTCTGGCTGTTTGTTCAGGTCCTGTATCTCTGGAGAAGCATTTGAAATGACAGTCCTCCACTGAGTTCATGGGGCTTGGATGCCAAAGTATCAAACTAGCACAACCCTTCTGTTCCTCCAAAGACCTGGAATGAACAGCTTATTCGGTTGCCAGGGGCTGGCTCTGGGGGCTCCCATACCACCATCTGCATGGAAGTCTTCCCGAGGGGTTGAATACAGACTTCTTCCCAGGAAAAAACAGTTGAAACATGTGTACCTTCATACAAAAGCATAATTCTGGGAGAAACTCACCTTTACTTGACATGGTAGCAAATGGCTGGCTGCACTAGGTAGGGAAATTGGGCACAGAAAGAAAGACCATTACATGAATTCTGCTATTTCCATCAACTCCCCCTTGATTCTCACACAGAGATCCACATGGTGTGTTCAGGGAATTAGGCTGTTCATATGAAAAACTCTTTATCTGAATCCTGGCCACCAGTGCTCCTTTCCTTTGTCCGTCCATCAAGACACTAAAGCAAGATCTCACTCTCAAAGCTCGGTCAATACTTGTAGGGCAATCACAACATAATCACAGGCATGCCTGCATCTATTTCAAATCACTAAGGGTTGTGGAACTAGATCATGACCTGACATTACTGACAGTCATTTCAGAAAGCAGGTGCAGAATCATCATTACTGAAATGAGGTTTGCGAAGTGCAATGACTAAAATGTAGAGAACACTTGACAAAGAAGTTGCAGTGTAAGCTGTCATTCACGATTTTTTTCTTATTGAGCAACCATAGTTATGAACTAATGTCTACAAATTGTTCCTCTTACTGGGAACTCATAGTGCTCCTGGCATCTTTGGCAAAAAACAGTGCACAGAAATACGAACAAGCAGAAGAATTTAAATGTGGAACATCATCAATATCTCAAATTAAATTTTCAACAATGACAAATCAGACCCAGTGGTTAGAAACAGGTGTGGCATTTAGAAATTCAGGTTCTGCTTTGTCACAGTAGTCAAAGTAGTAACTTTATTCTCTATTTAGGTGACAGCTTCCACCAGAAATACAGTCATATTCCACACCTTATGTAACACTCTTTTTTCCTTAAAAGGCAGGAAGAGGTTCATGATGTTTTTTTATTTATTCCCACACTTGTGAAATACATATATCTATGTATATAGACATATAGATATATATGAGAACCTGCAGTTAAATGCATTATCTATATATCCAACTCACTCTATGTCAGTCCAGCTTCTAATGTGTCTCTCATTAAAATAGTAATAAGAATGAATTAAAGTCTTTGCAATAAACAGCAATATTTTTTTTACTATTACAAGGAATGGCAACTCTGGCCAAGTTTATTGTCAGATTAGCTTCAGTGATAGTCCATTCTCCACATTTTCTTGTTCCTTTATTGTGTTCACATTAAATTTTAAAGTCTGACAAGACAGTTTATTTCTTGTATCACAATAGAAGGCTTGAGCACAGCATCAGCTGAGGCTTAACTTCAACCAGCGTGAGGAATAATCTCAAGTGAAGATAAAGAACTCCGATCAAGATACTGCTCCACAGCCTCATGAAAGTGTCTACTTAAAATCTGTGCCTGCTACAAATACCAAATACCTCACTCATTTTTCTATAGTAAGATGGCAAGGGTACTTTTAGCACCTTTTATATAATCAATTATATTAGACATTCCAGATATGAAAGAATAGATGTTACAGATTTGAACTGAATTTGGGACAAGGAAGGAGAGACAGGTCTCTTACAACTTTTGGTATCAGTATTAGGAATAGCTTTGTTTCTAGCTGGTCACTTCTTCATTAGTCCTCCTGCAGATCCTTGCACTTATTCCACCTTTTTCTCAAACAGGGTCCAGAAGCTTCTGCCAAAACCACCACAAATTATGCCTTAGCTGACACTTTGTGCTCTGAGAGCACTTACACAGCATTAATTTTTGCTGGGCCTCTAAGCTGAGTGTACCACCTGCACAATTAAAACAGTCTCTAATGGTTCAGAGACACTCTTTGCCTAAAAAAATAGAATATATCTATTGCATAAACCATGTATCAGATGCACTTCAGCATGGCATCTCATGTTTATGTAACATTAACAGGGCACGCTTGTTTTGCCCCCTGCACGCTGCACAAACTCACACTGGCAACACCAGCACTGTACTTTACTCTGAAGAAAGCAATAACACGCTATTGAGAAAACACAGGAAGACCTACTGCTTTCTGTTTCTACTCTCATTGGTGTTTCTGACTGTCCAGTTAAAAGACAAAAGTCGTTTAATTCCCTCACCTCTACGGAGCCATAATTCTAATACCATTATCTGGCAAAAAATAACTCTATAGTATCTGGAACAATTACTCGGACACAGCATTATATTAATCTTCTTCTGTTGAGTTTAGGTTTTGAATGTAAGCATCTCAAAGCAAAGAACACTTTTTACTTTATATTTGAAAACTGATATAAATTTCTCAAAATACAAATAACCTAGTTGTACAGTGTTGGAGGCCTAATAGATGCATAACCTTTGATAAGATAAAATATAAATAGGCAAGGAATCTAATCCACACTTTCATGCAGCTAAAACGTTTTGTTGTGCTAATCGTAACTAAGATTTACAAAATATGGCCCCTAATTAATATAAATATTATGCAATTACTAGAAGATTATGCTAGTAGCTATAAACAAAATAGCTGACCAATGTGGATCTTACTCAATTTATCTGAGATTTTGAACCTGCCTTACATTCTATTCCTGATGCCAAGAAAATTGTGCCACTTTATTCACCTGCAAGAAGAGAAGGTTTCCCAGAAGCACTGCATCCCAAACAACAGCATTTGCCATGCTTTAAAAGACAGAATGGAAAATTTCTGTTGGTTATTCCTGAAATTTCCACTATCAGAAGCATAGCATGGAAAGGAAATTACCTTAAACTCTCACAGGAAACAATAGTAAGGAAAAGATAATCAAAACAGTGCAGGAATAATGAATGTGCAATATAAAAGAATGACATTTCACTACTCAGCTCTAGCTCTAGAAATCTCATTCATCTATGCCAAGGAACCACAGATAAAAATATGAGGATTTTATTAGCCATGTTAAATGAAATATAATGTTAATTTCATGTACATAATCTTCATTACTGCAATACACATATTACTCGTGTAATTTAGTCAATTAGGGCAGAGCTACAAATCTGTCAGGTGCCACCATGAGAAATATAAAGTGGGAAGTTGCACTGAAAATGTTAAAAGTGAATGGTAAGACAGCCGTAATAGGGACGGGCTGAGAGAGGAAAGAAAGGGTGGGATGAGGAAAATCTGAAAACCAGCTAATTACAATTTATAAATAACATATTTCAATACAGACACATAAGCACAAACTGTCTTTAGATCCATGCAGGCATTCACTAATGACCAAGTAGACAATGTACTAGACATTCTTAAATTCAGACCCAAGGTATGCAGTTTATTATTGCATTTCAGTAGCTTTTCTGACTTGACATATATTCCACCTAGTTCTTCTCTCTTTTCTCTTTGACTCAGCTGCTATACGGAGGACCCTGTCATGATGCAAATTAAAGAACAATGTCTAACTTCACTAGAGAATGAGGCTGGTAAATGCAGCCATTCATCCTTGCAGCCTTCTCCCCTCTGCCCCCTGCTTATTCCTTCCCCAGTCCAACCAAAAATATTACGCACGCACGCACATGCATATACACACACGTGCATATTACGAGCTTTATGCAATGAGAAATATGTTAATTTACTCAGCTCGGCAAGGCATATTTTGTGAGTGCGGATTAGCTAAAATAACAGAGGGTAAAAGCTGGGATAAGCAGGCTGAAGCCCTGTGTGTGGCCAAGGCAGCGGGAAGCAAGGCAGAGAGAAAGAGAATGAACCCAACAACACAACAGTGGAACAGGCAGCTGGCCTGAGATGCTAATTCAGCGCTTTAACAAATCAATGCCACTTGAAAAGTACAATGCGAGCCCTCACTGGGTAGATGTCAGGGGACTGAGAAAATGCATTCTCAAGTATTTCACATTAAGAGGGAATAATGTGTTAATTTATAACTCTTCACCCTATACACTTGGATTATCCATCTGTGTCAGTGATTTGACTTCTTAAATTTATCAAAAACATGCGCAAAGGGAGGCATCTTCTGCTAAAGCATTGGGAAATAGTGATTCAGAAACAGCCTGCCCTATTTCGTTGTTGGGTGGACGGCTGGAGGGGGTTTTTTCCTGTTTTTTTTTCTTTTTTTTTTTCCTTTGGACCCTTTGGTCAAAGGAAGGCCTTGCCTTAGTGGTGGCTGATTGCATTAGGTACCATCAGTCAAAACTGACACCACAGAGCAACAAAATCTTGAATCAGCAACCTGAGATGCCATCATCAGAATTTAGTTTCAGGAAACTTAGCAAAATCCCTCTGCACACCCAGCAGAAGAGAAGCTGCTACGATTAAAATGGTGTTCTAAATGCCAGTTGAGATCTACAGATGCTACCTACTGAAATACAAAGGAGAGGAGGCTGGGGAGGGAGAAGTTGGGTTTAATTTGAGATGGTGTGTACGTATGAGGAGTTTCTACACAAACTTGAAGTCAAACTGTACTAGGAGAAGTATTACTGATTGTCTTGAGGTCAGATTCTTGAAACTGTTTCTTAACGGAAAACATGTTTGCTTTAATTATATAGACTGCACCATTTAATATGCATAGAGTCAATCCAGAAAACACTAATCAAACCTAAATTGCTTTTGTTTGGAAAAGATCTCCATTTCACACTTTAACTCTTATTGGTGAACTTTGCATTCATTTAAAGTGTCAAGTTACCTGCATAAGAATGAAGTCTCTTTTATGTCTGTTGAACACAATATGGCATGAACAGTGCCAGTGCACCTTGCCACCTAAGTATCTTCATCATAACGTAGAGAAGCAAAATCCATAGGAACAACAGGGACAACGTGTACTAATTAGGATCAGTTCAGTAATATTTAATGCAAAGATATAGTGCTCACTGACCAGCTTCAAACAGTTACCCATCTGAGGGTTAGATATTAGCAAAAAAGCAAAATTTCCAAAAATTCCTAGAAAGCATAAGTGGCTTTTACCATTTCAGATTAAATTAATTAGATGTGGACAACTTTCTAGGTGCTTGCATAATTGCCACTTCTATTTCATTGTATTTGTATGATATAATGCCAACATTGTTGTAGGAAATTTTTTTGGTCAATTATACAATTGCAATAGAAACAGACACTCTCATTTTCAGAACATTCATATGCAAATAATATGCTGATGAATGGAAATTAGATGCTATAGATGATACGTAAGTATCCACGTCTAGTAAAAGTAAATGTTACTTCACTTAAACAGACCTTCAGTACTATTGCTTTTGCCATTCCCTGCTTCCCTAGTACAGGTAGGTACAACAGAAGATGAGGGTAGGTGGCCTTTCAGGGGATTTCTGATGGCTGTGAAATTAACCTGGAGAAACACACAAGCTGGAAAATAAATCTGGTTTTGACAGGAGAGTGTTTCATAATTCCGTGCTCTCACATGGGGGCTTTGTCTTTTCTTTCTGGTTATTTTTTTAAAAACAAAGACCTTGGAAATACATATTTTCTTTTCCATGAAGAATGCAAAATGATTTTCTTTCAAAACAGAAACCCCTTAAGGAGCACCTCATATTTCTGGCACTGTGCACCTCTTTTCCTTCTCTTCACATGAAACCTTATGAAGGATATAACATGCATGCTTCATAGGCTTGTTTAAAATCCTAAAGAATCCTGAGGGGGCCTTTAGGTCTGTTTATTAATTATAACCCAGAAAGGTACCACATATGCGCACTGATTGCAGAAAGTCTGCATCCTAGCCTCTCGCACAAATTTCTATTCCTGTCTGTCCCAACCAGACTTCTCCCTAATACAAGCTATCTATTCTTATCATTATAGTACATTTAATCCCCCTTTGCTATTCCCCTCCCCCCCTTTCTGGACTCACCTAAGGGGTTAAAAGACTAGAGTACATTTGTGACTTGTCAGTGACATATAATACCCAGGTCCTTCATGCAATCAACTTTTACTTGACATGTATTTGCTCATCACAGGACCCGCATTACTACTGGGAAAATGAAGAAAAACCTAAATTAACACTTGACATTCAATATGGTCAAGTCCTTAATTGGCTGGGCTTCCTGAGAAAGCAATTTTCTATTCCCCAAACTGTTCGTGTGTCATGTGTGGAGTGCAGCTCTTGGCCATCACTGCTGTCCCTCGCTCACTCTAATGAGAGCAGATGAATTAGTGCTACGTGACACGATTTTAGCAGGGCTCCCTCATTCCCTCCCCCCAGTCCTTTTCCTCTGTTAGTGACAGCTGTGTGTAGGGGGGGTGGGGACAAGGACACTAAGAAATGCCAATTCAAATAGTTCTGTGAAGACCAAATATTTTTGAAATATGAAATGTTTTCTTGATATTCCTGGAACCTTGAAATTTAGAAGTAATAGGAAAGGAGAAAGAGATGCAGCAGAATAAAGATATAAAAAATTAGCTGAGTTTGGCTGGATATGAATTAACTTCTAGCATCTCTCCCATCCCTCTATTAACCTGTAGCAATCTAATTAAAATGGAAATTTCCTACACTGGAAAAGTAGTTTTAAAATGTTTAAAGAGTCGCTAGCTAAATGAATTTGCAAAATTTTTTTCATGTATATTTCATGTAAATAAAAAAAATCACTTCTACAGTATGCTTCCCTGTGTGACAAAGATTATGCAGTATAAAGGTACATTTGTGTGTCCTGTTTGGAAATTACAAGCATTGCAATCAGTTTATTTTTAGTATATGGGAAATTTCTTTCATCCAGGATGATATTGCTCATTTTGCAATATAATGTTAAATTCTAATAATGGTTTAACTATTTGACTGCCAATGGAAATCCCATAAAGAGCTCAACTCTTTTCCAAGTGTTTACTGACTGATGGGAGAACACATTTTCTATTGCAAACATATACAACAAATTAACACAATGTATAAAAACTGGAGTGTGAACTAATATCAAAGATAATAAATCAGGAAGAATGGAGACTAAGGAAAAAGGATATTCAAAATACTTGAATTAAATTGCTTACAAAAAACCAAAAGTATATACATACCTGAACATATATTATTGCAAATGCACAAACGACCACAAAATATTTCAAGTACACAGCTCTATGTGATCACACCATTTCACTTGGCTTCTTACATGTAACAGAAAAAGCAACGTGTATGTCATGTATTGTGGATGAACTTCAAAAACAGTCTGGCATTCCTCAATCAGTTTAAGATAAAAATTGTAGGAGTTATTTTAACAGTATAGATGAACTTGACTCAATAAGTGTCCTTGTCTCAGATAAAAACCAACTAGCTTTGCTGTTTGCAAGTTATCTCTCCAAATCTGAGCCTGGCCTTGTAAAGTTACATGACTTCAGTAATATAACAAACAAGTGCAGATTGCTAGTTACAAGGCAAAAGAAATATAACATTTTTGCTGTAAAATACACTCATAAACATGCATTACCCAAAAGATAAATGAGAGCTTTCACTATATGTTTCGGCACCTATGACAAAGGTATCCCAAATTTTCTGGCTATGGTTGTAAATATTTCAATAAAGCAGCAACAGTGGTATTTAAAGCCTCTCTTTTCTATTTGCTTTTAAAACATCCTTTAGTTATTTCAGTGTTTTCAAGTTACACAGAAGGAACACATACAGCTTTGGACACGAGAATTTCTAGGCGGCTTTAAATGCTCCTCTTTGTCAGGTGCTGAAATAAACCCTCAGAACACAATAAAAGATCCAAAAGGTAACTATGACAAAAAAAATAAAAATCAGCCATCCTCCCTGTTCTCACCCATCTTCACACAAAAGAACCCCACCGAACTGAATGAGACCACCGATCATACCTGTATCAGCAGAATGCTAAACTCCAAAGCACTTCACTGACAACAAACAACTCCACATTTGAAGCACTTGTTGGTGAGGAGAGAAGTGGTTAAGGTTTTCTTTTAGAACAAAACCCAAAGTTTACTCCAATAATTTTTTCAAGTAACAAGTACTGTAGCAGAAGCATCCTCAAGAAACAAAGGGCATAGTGATCTAGCTAATAGTGTTGTGGTGACCTTTGAGACACTGACTAGTCTGTCAAGCACCATCTGCGATATGTACAGCATAGTTAAGAGGAGGATTATTAGCTGGCCTAGAAACTGAAGAGCCATTTCAGTCTTAAAAGGAATATGAACTGAATTCACTAGACTTGTACAGCTTCAGTGTCTGAGTGCCGCAGGTTAAGAAAGCCTTCTACTTCACAGGATAGGATCCAACTATGATGTTGAATATATGGCACCTCTCATCTTAAATTCATCATGAGTTTTGGAAAACTAAAATCAGAGAAGCACTGTACCACAAATCACCTTTACTACCAGCGATACCACCTCTGCTGTTGACAGATATCACACAAACAGTAAAGTTCCTAGGAAACACAGGACTTCTGCTTAATGGAACAGAAAGACGTGCACTAAAAAAGGCTTAGCTTTCCCTAAAAATGTTAATTCTACTTGGTGTAGGATGTGCAGCACCAGCATCCTGATTCAGCATGCTCAGATTTTAATCATGCAACCCCCTTCACGTTGCTGGACGAGAAGTAGAAATGACAGCAAATAATGGGTCAGAGGAAATACTTGCTGTTAAACTGGAAAGCTCCTTTCCTTACTGCCTACAGTAAAACAGCCCATTAAGAGTTGCTTTTTGATTAAAAACAAGTAAGTAATTTCAACTACAGCAAAGTGACATGTTTTAACTTGACATTTTGCTAAGGATGAGTACCTTGCAAAGCTCATGAAAGAGTGAAGAGATTCAGTAGAACATTAAGATTTACTATATATACTCAATGTCACTGTCACTCCTGTGCAAAACACATCAACCTGGAAATATCTAACTCAACAGCCCTAAGGTTATTTAGAATAGAAAGTGAGATTTTTACATGTTTCACTTTGATGCCATGAAAGCAGCTGCATTAACTTCTCTCAGTGGTTTACAAAATCCAAATAAAATGCTTGCTCTGTTTTAAAAGTTACTGTGCAAATGTGTGCCACCCACCCAGTCAGTAATAGCTTACATTCACCATTTTCAGAAAAGATAAACACAGCAGAGAAGGAAATGATAATATAAAAACAGCCTGGCATGTGAAATGAGGAAAAGCATTGTAGAATATCTGGCAAGATACAGCACACAAATGATATTTTATGAAAATTAATAGCATCTGAAATTATACTCCCGTCCCAGTACTCTCCCCCAACCTCATGCCCAAATTAAAGGTATTTTATCTAATTCCCAGTTGAGAGGTTTCTAAAAGTGGTAAGTCACAGCTGTGTTGACATTGAACTTCTTGAACATAGAATACCAACGTCACACTGGCACACTTTGCAGATGCTTCGTTACAAGCAGCACCAGTCACTTGATTTGAAATACCTAACCTAGCTGTAAAATAAACAGGCAATCTCCAGCCTCTTCTCCAGTTAAAGTCTTCTTTACAGTTCTGGAAACACATCAACACTTTATTATGTTTATGCCAATCTTATCTGCATTTTGATTGGAATTTGACAGTGACCATTGTTTCAACTCAGTGGTACCTCAGACATTGCTGAGAACAGACCCTACTTACTTTTCATTTTAACTAGATACTCTCTCTTTTTGTTCCCACAGAAATCTACAACACAGTGACCTTCAATTTTAAATACAAACTAATTAACTATCTATTCTGTTGAAAAATGTTGGTATAATGTTGATACCTGACTTGCCTGGAGAATTTCAATTATGAACAGACATCTTTCCTTGAACACAATAGTCAAAAAAAGCACAGGACATTAAATTCTGCACACAGATAAATGATGCTTCTTTATAGTAGGTATCAGTATTTGATTTGATACACCTTGTTTCAGAAAATTGTATTCTCATAGCACTTTTCTTCAGTCAACAAAATTACAATTACCTAAGCAGGTGAGTATACTATAATTGACTGTATGGAAATTACAGCACTGCACAATAACTTCACTTCTGAAACCTGCAAGCATTTCATCCAGCTCCTGATATGCCATTTAAAATTTGTGCTGGAGCTAGAAGCATTGACTTCAACAACTTGCAAAAACCAATGACCAAATTTAGTACTTCAATCATGACTTTGATAATTACAGCAACCTCTGAGGTTTTGCCTTCACAAAGACAGTGACTTTCTAGACTACAGCTGTCTAACACAATAATGCTGACTTCTGCCTCATGTTCTGAGTGGCTTTATGATAGTCAAAGAGTATCATAAGTAAAACTCGGTGCAAAGCACTCGCAGCACTATGTTTCTTACAGAGCTGACCAGCAGACTATTTCGCTCCAGTTGGGAGTCAGGGACCATATTTCTCCTAACCATATTACAGCGAGATGACTCAAAAGCCTACACTGCAATTCAGCTAGCATTTTTTAAATCCTTACTTTATTTTTAATATCATAAACTATAGGAGTTTGTATGCTTTTGGGGCCACAGATGGTTAAATTTTTAGATGCTAATTTCCATGTCTACATTATGGTAGAAGAAGAAGAAATATCTTGAATTACAATCTAAAGAATGTAATGGATGTAAGCAATATTTTTTAAAAAATAATTAATAACATTTTATTTGGTACCACGGAACCAGTGATGGTTTTGCAGTTCTTTTCAGTGAGTCTCAGACAGCATAAATGCTTCACAATGGATATTATTCATAACTCAAAATGAGACTCCTTATGAATCAATCACATGCGTATATAGAGACGGTATGTACATTAGTTACCTGAAATGATTACAGATGATACCAGAAAAACACATTTAGAGTAGATAAAGTAAGATACAGGTAATTTTTAAGATGAAGTTATTTAGGACTTGGATCATTGTAACGACTGCAGAGTTACCTTCATGAGAAATACTTTGGAAATGGACTCCTGTGATTTGCTATAGCTATGTCCAGTCCCTATGTTATGGGGATTATGCAGATACATTATTTATGTACTGGATTAATTAAAGAATTATTTACAAGGATGCTGTGCTTTTGCGATACGGATTTTTTTGCATGGACGCTGGGGTATGTTACAACTAATTCAAAGGAGAAAGAGAGAAAGGGTTACAGGATTCACAAAAAAGCACAAGATTCAGACTGGCACACAGTGTGTGATAAAAATCAAATATGGAACATAATGGGACATATGGAAACATATCTTTTGTGCAGGAAAGGATGAATCACAAGTTCACAGCTGGAATTTATGTGGATCCTTATTTAGCGGAGCATCTGTAGCCACTGTTTAGCTACATTCCCACATCAACAACAAAATGGTGCCACAGAAGAGAACACATGCATCAAGCTCCAGCTGGTATCTGTGCCCACCACTCCTTTATTTTCCCTGAAGCCACATTTAGTCAGTTTTCTTTTTACAGTTTGTAGGTGTATAAACATTCATATGCAAGCCAGTACAGGAAAACAAAATGCCACACCTGACGACTGCTGGACTTTGGAAGGGATGGGGATGTGCATAGAAGGGATATTGTTCAGGAAAAAAACAACCACCCCAGTCATTGAAAATCAGTACCACACCTATAGCATTACTTTATGCATTTGTATATTTAGGTACTTCATGAACTTTATGTGTTAGAAAAGTTTTATTTCAGTATGGTATCAAAACAAAATGCCACACCTGACGACTGCTGGACTTTGGAAGGGATGGGGATGTGCATAGAAGGGATATTGTTCAGGAAAAAAACAACCACCCCAGTCATTGAAAATCAGTACCACACCTATAGCATTACTTTATGCATTTGTATATTTAGGTACTTCATGAACTTTATGTGTTAGAAAAGTTTTATTTCAGTATGGTATCATTAAAAAAGGCCTTAAAAATGTAAACTGAAAGATCATAGAAAAAATTGCTTATATAGGTCTGTTTGTAGAACACTAAATTTCAACTTCTTATTTATAAAATTACTATGGATTGAACTGCTTTGAGAATTTCACACCTGACTTTTGGCTCATCATTAGCAAAAAGTAAACTAAGCACGTGGAGAAAGATACCATTTCATGTCTGAGCAACGTTCATACAAAAGATACATAAATACCAACTAAAGATTTTAAAATAAACATAAATTTTTATGCAAGATTAAAACTGCATTTTAAAGTTTAAAAATGTCCAGCACTGAGTTATCAGAGGATTATTTTTTAAACAGCTAGCATATACAATAATTTCTCTTAAGTGTATAATTAAAATTTTGAAGAACCTAGACTTTAAAGGTCACGCTTCTACAAATATTGCATTATTTGAAACTAGAGTACAATGCTCTAATGCTCTAATCCCTTCCCTAAATTCTACTTCTACAATTACTTCTTCATTTAATATTTAATATGCTCCATCACTGAACAAGCAAAACACAAATTACCTCTTCCTGAGGAAAGACTGTAGGAAAAGTCCTCACACCAATTCTGCGATTATAGACTACACTGTATTGATTTCAGTGAGAAAAGGACCAGGTGTGTAAAGTTTTGTTCCACAGAAACCTTTTGTATAAGAAGAAGAGTTTGAGATACCTTGGGTTTGACCTGTAGCTTTCACTAAAAAAAAAAAAAAAAACCAGACAGAAATTCTTTTAAATAAATTGTCAGATAAGTCTGATGTAGGAAAATTACTCCCCATTTTTATTACTGCCTGAGCATTTTCCATGTTCTTGCTTGTTTTCTAAAACACTTTTACATGTCTCCTTGGACAATCAGACTGAGGAGACACTAATGAATCTACCCTCATTAACAAGAAAATACACCAGTATGTACCTACTTCAGTTTTTTCTCAAATTTTACGGAAAATAAAACAAAAAATGCCACTTAACAATAATTGCCATGCCAAAACTGGAGAAGGAGCATTTTCCTTGGAAGGAAAATTCACGTATCACGAGAGAGATTCTAAATGTTTAAATTATTATAAATAACTTATCTCTAAATTTCTGACTACTAACTTAATATTGCAGCTTAAGAAACCAATTTAAAAAATATTTAAGGGAAGACAATGTTATCAAGAGGTTGAAAAAAATACATTTCCAACTAAATTTAAATATTTCAGTTGTCGTTCTTATTTATCCTTGCAGAGAAAAATCAACATCTCAGTAGATTCCAGAGCAATATTTTAGGATGTCTTGCAAAATAGCATAATAATATTCTACTTAGATTGTCTTTTGTGTATACAATGATTTTATATTCTAGGAAGAGAAAACCAAAGTAGGAAGAAACTGGAAATTACCCATGGAACAAGACAAAGATAGCCAGCAATATACATTTTATAATTCAAGACAATGTTTACTATTCGGCTATCACTATTTCAGTAGAAATATAACATTTTCTAAGAGTAGTACAATTCTAAGAAAATATAGTAAGTAAAACCTATGATACTGAGATCCCATGTCAGACAGACAGATGTCATAACTTACTTCCATACATGAGCAAAAACATATAGTGAGGGTTTTTTCCTAGCAGAAAGGAAGTGATTGATAGACTCCAGGTTAATATTTATTTTCCTTTAACAATCTGATCATTCATTCTCATTCCCTTTCTCTCTCTTTCCCCCCCAGCCCTGAGCTGAACTTCAGCATTGCATTAACAATGAACTAGTGGATAGGAGGATCTATTAAAATTAGTAACTCACTGTGTAAAGCACTTCCTTTGCAGCATGCTCCATCTGCATGAAGCCAACGTTTTGGTGTGCTGTCTGCTGCTGTAACCAGTTCTCTCCCAGATATCAATGAAGCTGTGCATACATGCTATTTTTTTTATGCAAATTATGGCTTTGGAGAGGTCATGCCTCAACATTGTTGAATTAATAAGCAGCCAATCTGTGATATAAATAACATATTTATAATCATCAATCACCTCTCAGATTATTACACTGGTTGTAGAACATAATAAAAACTGTTAAGTACTGGGCATTTCTTGATGGCATTCTGCAGAAAGATGCAGCAAAGCATATGAATAAACCTCTTTTTGGGGAAGTTTGAATAAAGAGCACTTTTCCTGCTAACTTGAAGGACACCAGCAGTTAAAGAGTGAGCTGTTTCATAAAACTGTTTGTATACCAATGTTCAAGTTACACTTAATTCAGTGTATGCTAATTCAGAAAATGGATTTCTGTTTAAGGCTTTGAACTCTAAAAAAAACCCCACCCTATACCAAATCCTGAAAAACTCTATAAATAAATCACATTATTTAGTCTTGAATAAGACATAGAATCCTTACAATTTGCAGCACAAATGATAAGGTTCTTACATGGCTGTTATGTTTTCTCTGGTTTAGAAACAGTAAGCCAGAAGTTGTTTTTGCTTTTCATACCTGCTTTCCACAACCCCTTCTTCTGTGCATTCTAATTTAAAAGAAAAACTAATATTAGATAAAGCAACACATAATTTGACAGCCTACCAGTTAAATTCTGACAGGGTCAATAAAATGAGAGCTTGCAGGAGTCCCAGATGAGGAACACTTTCATGAATGCCTCCATTGTGTAAACTCTCCGTATATCCTGCCTGCAAATGACAGTCATATGCCACCAGCTGCAGGAGGCATTCCAGCAATGTCAACTGCTGTGGGGCATTAAGGCAGGGTAGATGAGTTGGTCCTTCTTTATGTTTTTCCCTGGCCAGTGTGAGAGCTGTCATGCTTAACTCATTTAAGTGTTATTTTTCTAAAGACTATGCTGTTTATTTAGAAATGTAAGAAAATATATAATTAAAGCCTTGCTAATGGAGCTCCTCATTTTAATAGTAGTTTTATTATATAAAGCCAGCTGGAAGTAATTATTTTTTTCCTTGCATACTCTTCATTAGTTTTTTCCTCTCTCCTCCCCAAGACATCTATTTCTTATCGAATTCATGTATTTTAAAAAGTAAACTATTAAGGGAACAAACATCCGCTAAAGTTACAATAGGAAGTGTGAAAGCATGTCCACTATTCAGAAATACTGTTGCTACTACTTCTGAGGAGACTGTTTTCCTATGAATTCCAATTTAGAGATAAAAATTTTTAGAGAATTCCTGCAAGGCAACAAAAAGGACACATTTTTCATTAAGAACTAAGTCTGAACACAGCGAGACCGCTTTGTCATTTTAATTGCTTTTAAGGAACTCACTGAAGTCCAAGCTGATTATTTTTTGTCTGCTAAGCCTCTGTAGGAAAAAACAGTGTTCAAGTATTCTAGGAGTTTAATTTTCCCATTTTTTTTAATATTTATTTTGTCAAACACACATATTTGAGATATAGGAATACAAATACAATGAGAGCTTCTTTCTAAATAGTACTAATGCCTTGGTTAAGAAACTGTACGAAGTAGAGATCACACTGAGATGCTTTTCAGCACCTTCCACGTGCTAATCCAGAACATCACACATTTTTATCATGCTTTTGCATACAGGCACACTAAAATACAAAACATTGAACTCTCCATGTCAGCACTTACATTCAGCCATCCTTGGAGGAGATGCTTCTCCTCTCTGCCCCCCATCTCTTGCTATACCCTTTATAATCAAGATTACTTTAATTATTCAATTACTACCAAGAAGAATTTTTCTTTTAATATATGCTCAGATATATACCCAGAGAAAGAAAAACTGTAAGGAAAGAAAAATGAGGAATGGCATAAATAAATAAAGGATATCAATAATGATCTATCATAAAATGACATTTTGCCGTTGTACTTCCGCAGGAGCCGTAACATCTCACAAGACATCCCCCTGAAAGCAGCAATAAAACTGCAGTACAGTACACAAGGTTTTGTATTCTGTGCAGGCAAAGGGCAATGAATATGCTAAAAGGAAATCAATCTGCATAAAAAGATCTGTCAATAACATCTTCAGATTTGGTTGGTTTTATATATATATGTTTCTAATGAGAAAACAGAGAAGATGGAACATATTGGGAAGCCAAATTTTTATACAAACAAGAATAACTCCTTTCATAATGCTATTTTATTGATGAAGTCACCATTTATCCTATTATATTGCTACTTTTTCTTTGGAAAAGTTGCTAATTCCAGTTAGCAAGGAACTTATTTCATGCTGAATTACCCTGCCCAAATTTCATTCTGAGATTTCCTATTGAAAAGAATCAAAACTTCAGAGACAAACTGAAAGCAAACATAATTTTGCACTGGCTTCCAAGGTAACCCAAGAAAAACTGAGCTTTCAGTAACTGATACATAAAATCATATAGAGGACCATAAGGTCTGAAAGCTCAGATCTGGCCAGAGACTTTAACAGAGAAACTTGTTTGATTTCTGGACTGTGATAAACTAGAAAGATTTCTGTAAGATTTCTTTCAGAAAGTGTAATGGCTAATTTCTTTTATTATTTTTTTTAAATTATGTTAATCTCTTTAGAGTCTAAATAATTGAAAGGTTTAAAATACACAAGAGGAACTTCCTTTACCATTGTAGAATCTTGATTTGCAAAATACCTGCACATTCAGCTTCATAAAAGTTACACACGTATAGGAGGGTTACAGAATTGAGCTCCTGGTTACAACTCACTCTGAAGGCTAGTACACTGCTATCTGTAATTCTGTACCTAAACTATATGCTGTCCTTGATGCATGACAGAGCCTCCAATGACATGAATGGAAAACACATGCTCAGATCACAGTGAGGATGTGATCCTTTATATTCTATTTTCCTCTCACTGGTACACCAAATGTTGAATTGTTCAGATGAAAAGAACTACATTGTATGACATTTTCATTCAAAGTGTTCAAAGCCAGAAGTATTGCATTTTAAAGTTACCGATCTTAAGGAAATACCCTATGGAATGCATACAGAAAATACATATGCAGAGATTCAGGTAATCTACCTCCTTCACTGGAACGCTGGTGAAATAAAGCTTAACAGGAATCACCACAAATAAAAAAATTGTGTACACCAGGTGTATCTCACTGTCCCCTGAGTAGCTAAAAATTACTTATAAAAAGAAGAACAATTAAAGCTCTTTTCAACATTTGTTGCAGTAGGTATCAGACACAAAAAAAGAGACATTTGCCATGTCACTCAATTTCTTTTATAAGGAGTGTATTCCAAAATGCACAGGTAGGCAGACTGCAGCACTGATCTCTACTGGCATATTTGTGTTGTGGTCCATTTCCAAATAAACATCATCTCAAATATCACAGGAAGTTTATCTGCCAGTGACAGTACATTTAATGACTAGCCTGGTATAAATCTTCTCACTTTCCATAAAGCTTCTTAAGAGTACCACTTATTATTCACTTTGTAAGAAAAGATTGCTGACTTCTGTGTGGTGCACGGGCAGGAATGGCAGGATCATAATCGTGACATTTTCTCTTCTGAACTCCCATGTTCTGTAAGTGGCAGATGACACTCTCCTTTCCTTTGCACAAGTGCATAGATACGCATCATCAGTAGAGGATGGGGATGCAAAGGCTTCCCGAGAGAGTCAGAATAGCATCAATGGTACACTGTTGGCAAGTCCACACTGATCAAAGCAATTTCAAGATACTCACCCCCACCCCCAGAAAGAGATGGCCTCTCTATGAGAAAATAGTGTGACACAGCCATACAAGTGGCACTGTTTTCTCTGGCAGTGAAGGAAAATAATTTAGAAAACAGTTGTCAAGCACTTCAGCAAGGAAAAGGAGGCATTAGGGCATTACAATAATGAGTGGGGTGAGCAGTAACAAAGCAACAGATGCCCGTCCATTGGTTGATGTACAGTCTCTTATTTTGGATGTTTGTTAGATGTTAAGTTAAAGAATGAATTTTACTTCATTGAAAAACTGTACATAAACACACAGACATTCAATTAATAAAAATGCTTTTTAAGTTTACTCCTTTCTGCAGTGAGCTGGGAAAAAAATAAACCCCTTAATTGCAGTTTATCTAGATGCTGAAATTTCATCATTATTGTCTCAGAATTATAGCAAAAAAAAGCTGCATTAGTGATTCTCTTTCTGAACTGAAAGATTAAGAGACAGTAACAATGGAATTCTCCCTTTCTCCCTCTTCTCTGTTACAGCCTTCTCTTTCTTGAGCCAGTATGATTCATCACCTCCTGGGTATACTAGGAGCCCCAAGTTTGGAAATTCTTCTAAACTGCGAAGAACCATTAGTCTACAAGGCAAATCCTTTTACAAAAGCACAAGCACTATTGTTTGAGAAAAATAACTGAGAAAAAAAAGCTACACATAGCATATGTTTTGAGCATTTCTAGTAAAAAGTAAAAGCTCTTTAAAGCTTTTGTTTCTGATT
The DNA here is from genome assembly GCF_000695815.1 of Acanthisitta chloris. Classification (NCBI taxonomy): domain Eukaryota; kingdom Metazoa; phylum Chordata; class Aves; order Passeriformes; family Acanthisittidae; genus Acanthisitta; species Acanthisitta chloris. The sequence goes on from NW_008672932.1 coordinate 24,551, forward strand.
CTACTTTATGACGGCAGCTCTGTATCAGTGAACAGAGTGTTCCTTTGCAATCAGCACAGTGTCACAATGACCTGGCAAATGTGAATGCTTTCACTATCACTACAGTCCTTGCAATCTTGCCTCAGCTGTGACCCATTCACTTTTGCCCCAACTTCACTAAGATGCCTTACTCAGCATCTAATTAGTTAGGGAAGATTTGCCTTGGCTCTTAACCCTGACATAAGAGCAGGAGACTCTGCTGCTGTTTTATACCAAATCTGTTCTGTCACTACATTAATCATATCCCTATAAAACTATACATGAATAAGTAACTACTAAAATCCAGAGTCAAAAAAATAGAAAAACTATACATTTTTAAATGCTAAACACTAGCGCTTATTACACAATGTATTTAAGCATGTGCTTTAATATATGTTTCAATGCTTCATGCAGATTTTACAGTTCTGTGAATTCATATCTCAAAGTTAAGCAAAGATCTGACAGTGTTAGCACATCATCAACAAAATATACAATGGCACAAATGTGTTCAAACACTCTATGTGTATATGTGCAACATGAATATGTACAGAGAGAAATGGGAAACAATTTGCTGTGTTTTAATTCTCCTGTATATACTGAACACAGTAAAAGCAGCTATTAAAAGGGATTTTTTTACTTTCAATCATGTATCATGCACAAACTCATGTATCTATCATTGCATGTACTTGTATGTCTAGTGCTATATGCCACACAAAACATCCTATGTTTTTGTCATGTACAGTATTTCCCAGTGCCTCTATTCTGAGGCACATCAGAAGCAGCAAAAAATTCTTGATGAAAATATTTTTCATTTCCTAAAAGGACCAGTATATGTTTAAACCATGCTTTACCAAAACACACAGCAAAACTAAAGCAAGAGTCTGAAATAAGACAATGTAACCTGACTAAGCTTCTAAATTAATACTATCACATAAACTTATTCACGAACAACACAAAAAAATCCCAACCCACCTGGCCTCAGCTAATATTCAAAAAAGGTGTGATAGAAGTATATATATATTAAATAAGATTATGTTTGCTGATGCTTACTCACAAAGGTGATTGTTAACTACCTTAAACTACGAAATGCATTTTAGCAATGCTAATCTTCCTCCCAAAATGTTCATAATAAATCAATGTATGATATTACAGCCAGTTATCAAATTGTTTGAACTCTTTTACATGTATACCTATATTAAGAGAACAGTCATATGTTACAGTAAAGCATTTAATTACTTAATAAATGTTAAAATTGCATACAACCTCTATGACCAGCAATCCAGGAACATTAAAAAAGCTTTCACCTTCAATCCATTAGACATTACACTGTGCTCCTGTTTTTAAATATTGGTTCAATAAACAGTTTATGTGCCTATGTCTACATCAATGTTAGAAACTATCAGATGGAAGAATACAAGCACAGTTCAAAACAGGCAGTGCATGTTGTGTGCAGTTTAATATTTCTAGCAATATTAATGCATACTCCATATATTGTAAGTATTATTTAGTTTTGCTTGGAATAATCATGCATTTATGCAAGGAAAAAAGTTGAATTTACTGTACCATATCTCTCGTGAACAGATGTGTCTATATTAATATAAATCATTGATTTAATTTTTAGTTTTCTTGGCTTCCCGCTCACCTATCTAGAAGTGATTTCTCTGGTGATAACTAACACATCATGCTAATGAGAGAATCTAATGTACAATAGAGAAATGTCACTACTAATAATATTTGCATGAAGTTAAATAAAGCAACTGTAAGAGAATGTCAGACAGTTGTTCTTTAATAAGATACAGTTACACAATGAAATTATGTTGTTAATTTTGTTACATCATTGAGTGAATCCTAAATTACTATATAATGACGCACAGATCCATTTGTAATTCTGTATACTGCTTTTTCACTCTCATGATGAAAATAGCTTCTGGAAGGGCTATTACCTTTTTATCTGAAATGGATTAAACATACTTCTTTCTTAACAAAAAGGTAGATGGCTCTGGCATTTTGTGTCACTGTGGGTTACAGCCATTTCTCTTAGGGTCTCATTTCTGAAGCGACTTTAAAGTATTTTAGAACATTACAGCCCTTAAGGTAACTGGATGAAGAAAAATGACATTTCTTACTCTGACAAATGCACAAAACATTAATGAAAGCAGACAATCACAAAAGCCTGCTTTTTTTTTTTAATCAATCAAATCCAGACCTTCTTTTCTGTTGTTAACAACTCCTTGCCAGAACTAGAATGGGCAGTGCGTGCCCTGGACTTAACCAGATGAGTATGGAAGAGAAGCCAAGGGTTTCTGCTCATTCTCGACCTGTCACTGATCAAAGTGACCCAAAGAAGCACTCCTTTTTAAAAGTTAAGATTTATGCCCTTTGAGGTTATCAGACATTCTTCTGTATACAGAATGGGATGACCCCTTTCAAGCGAATCACACACTTTTACATGGACAAAAGGTGCATAGGCAAAACAATGCAGTCAAGTGGCCATGTCATAAATTTCTCACAGGTAATTTAGGAGACTATTCCTCTTCTCCTCTCACCCCACCAAAATCTAAATTTGCTCTGGAATGTGGAGATACTATTTTCTTACGTTCCCACTCTCCCAAGAAAACAGTCCAAAAAATAAGTACCATCATACTTGGTATTAATAGCCCAAACTTGTACAATCGAACCCAATTTTTCTAAGACACATTTGTCACAATGAAGTAGGTTTTCCTTTTATTTTGAGGAAAGTTACTCCTATCGTATGCAAATTGCAATGCAGTGTGAGTTGAAAGGTAAGAGGAGGGAGGGATTGCAAGGTTTTGTTTTGTTCTAAATCATTCTTCTTGCCATGCTCCAATCTTTCCACAAAAACCTGCCTGAGATTAAGTTACAACTCCAAGGAAAAGTGATGCGGCTCGGAGTTTGTTTGCTTCTAAAAACCATGTGGAAAACCAGCATTACACTTAGAAATTTAAAAAAGAAATGTCTCCAGCATTACTATGTATAGCTGGAAAAGTTTCATTAAACAGTTCTTTCAAACCATGCCAAAGTTTGCTTGCAAGTTATGTACATTTCATAACTTCATGTTACTCGTACTCATGAAAAAAATTTTTCTTAAAGCATACTAAAAATTGTAAAAATACTTACATTTCCAGAAGATGGATTTAAAATAATTAACTAGCAGATGAATGAAAATAGATAACAGAAAGCAATATTCAAAATTTTAGTGATTTATAAAAAAACACTGGCACTTAGCTGCACTTGCACACAGTATGTGCGAGCTAGCTAGTTATAGCAGCCTTAACAAATCAGAAATATAAGACAAAATATTATCCTTAAAGAGGAGAGAAATGCATTTAGCAAAATAACTTACCCTCCTCTTAAAAGCATGATGAAAGCATATTTGGACTGAATATGTTTAGCACATGACAAACAAACAAACAAAATATGACAAGGAGATTAACAAGTACACAAATGCGTCAAGTACAGACTTTTAAGAAATAAATCTGTTCAATGTTACCACCTTTGCAGTGCTACTGTGTGTAAACCAATTCACAATGATGCAGCATTCATCCCACATTTAGTCATTTAGTACATTACTTCTCTCTTTCTACACAGAATACAACATGACCACGCATGTTCAATAATATACAAAATCCAGTTTATAGCCAAGAATTAGTACCTTAAAAATATTATTTAGAAAGGAAAATAGAAACAAAGCAGCCTAGCTTACAGGCATAAATGTTTGGCTTGGTCTAATAAGCTAGTTGTCTCAAATTATTTGACCCCCTTACACATTGTGATGCTCTTTTATTTAGTTTTGTTTCCTTTCTTTGTCAGTGTTGAATATTTTCTAGCATTTCAGAGACCACTCAACCTAAATCTGTTGAAAAAGATGTAATACTAAACAGGCAATCTAATACTATCTATGTGGTTCAATTGTCATTTATCAATTGATCGTTATCTAGATCTAGTTATGTTAACTCTTTTGTGGCTGAAATGGAAAGAACCTTTCCTCCAACCCTAAAATTTAATCTCACTTCTTGCTAAAAGACTACAGTAGGTAATTTGAATAACTGCTTTCAATGCCATTGCCTAATATCAATATAACCAAATATGTTATGTATCACAGACACATATACAGCTGATAATGTTTGTAAGCAGTGCAGTAGCAATTCACACTTCCTAGTGCCAAGCAGTGCTTTTCAAAATGTGTATGTCTACCAGGAAATGAACTTTTTTACTTTCAAGAAGGGGAAATTGAACAGAGTTGCTTATTTGCCTTATGTTGATTACATTCTATACCAGCATACTGTATCAGCAGTAATCAGGGTCCCTCTACAGGATATATCAAAATATTCCTTATTCAAATGCCTTCATCTTGTCCTGAGCTATACTGCTTAAATGGTCATCCATAGATAACTGCTATTGGTTATTAGCTATCTGCTTTGGAGTTTTTCTTGGCTTTAAAGTTGTGGGGTTTTTAATTAAATCATTGTTTTACAGCCACTATTCACGTATGCTTTTTAACTGTAAACTGTAAAAACCTAATTACTTTCTCTCTCTTTTCTTGCAGTACAACTCTCAGGTAGATGAGTTAATTCATCCTATGTCTAACATTAAATAAAATTCTAATATTAATATAGAAATCATTTACTAACTCCTCTTTTGGCTAACACAATACTTCAATTATTATCAGTCAGTGTCAGACCATAATTGGAAACTAGTTTTCAGAAAGGCAAAACGTCCCCTGGTAGGGAGTCACCCTGTTAAAATCCTCCAGGTTGAACTTCCCTCCCCTGCTTGAGACCTGTCCAAGTTGAAAGTTTCTCCCTCTCTTTTTCCTTTTTTTTCTCCCTTTTTTCTCTTTTTTTTTTTTTTTTTTCCCCTTTTCCCCTTTACCCAGAAGAGCCAAGCAATTGTGCAAAATTAGCTACAACACACAAGGTGCGTATCACCAAGTGCATGGTACAGAGACACTAGCTCCTGTGATTAATTATCAGTTATTACTGGCCTTGCAGTAACATTTTCGCTTTCCCGTCAGAACCGGCATACCAAGTCGCCTTAAACGCGGCCCCCGGTGAAGGAGCAGCTCTGGGGAGGACGCCAAGGCTTAGCTCCGCTGAGAGAGGGGGAGCGAGAGAGGGAGCGAGCGGGGAGAGGGAGCCGGAGAAGAGAGACCCGAGGACTGAGACTGTCTCGTCTAACGACCCTCAGAACTTTTATTTCCCCCAATTTTCCCAGCTCCAGCAGGATAGCTCATCGCTCCTTCCCTCTGAATAAAACTGTGTTCTGCCACATGAAGTCAATTATGCCGTTCTGAGGGGCCCCCTAAATTTAGTATCAGTTTGATTTGGGGGCTTATGTACTCAGGAAGAAAGAAAGGAGTTTTGCTGGGATAGCAGATACTTTTATTTATGGGACGGGGGGTAACCGGGGGGGGAAAAAGCCTGGAACAAAACAAAAGCAAACAAAGAAAGAAAAACAGTCTTAATAGGAGCAAAGCTCTATTTGAAAACTTTAAAACAAATGCTTTGCTTTTACTTAAAGCTTTAATATTTTTTCCTCTTTTAAAAAGGAGCCCTTAGGGAAGAAATGAAGTAACCATGCACATTCCAATGACATAGTTATGACAGTTCAGAGGCTAACTATGTAGTGATGAATGAAACAAAAATGAAACATGGAAAGAAAGAGCAAAAGAAAGGGGGGAAAAAGAGCACCAAAATGCCATGTTTTAAAATAAACGAAAGTAACGTACCTGTTGGGACATTCTGAATAAGAGGTTAGTGTCAGTGTTCTGCCATGTCCCCATGAAACCAGAGTCGGTCGCTGCCGTTCTTGTTCCGAACTGCATGGAGTTGTCAGTGCAGGAGTCTCTTAAAGTCAAGTCTCTTGCCCTCTTTCGCTCTCTGTGTCTCTGTGTGTGTCTGTCTCTCACATCCACTTCTGCCTCTTCTGACTGAAAAGTGAAGGTGGATTTTTTGAGCCTCTTGGCAGCCAGTAGCAGGAGTGTAGTGTAGTTAAGAAGCTAGCTACACTGTGCGTTTCATTTGGGAAGGGGGGATTCAGGGGAGAGGGTCAGAGCTTCTTTCGCACCTTCAGCAGAGAGACCCCTATCATTTATGCATAGATTGTGACTCCCCAAGCTCGCCTTTGCTCAGTTTAACAGCTGCCTGTCAGGTGTGCATGCAGCACTAAGGAGACCCAACCATCAGCTTCAAACTCTCAGCCACTGGATGTCATTGGATAGCAGAGCAAAGAGTCAACTGCACTGCTCCACTGTCAGGCACCAAATGACATTCTGCACTAACCCTTCAGTCTACAGATACACAGATACACACACACACATTCTCTCTAAGTAGCACAATGATCAGAGTGAATTGGGAGAAAGAAAAGGCTGTGGCCCTTTCGCTGTCTTTCTCTGTTTTTTCTCAACAATGCTGTCAAGTACAGCATATAATATCTGACACTTGCCTACCACACAGGTTTAGCAAACCTTAAAAAAAAAAAAAAAAAGGAAAAAGCAAGCAAGCAAGCAATTAAATACAGTCAATATTCACTCAGAAGTAAAACATAAAAGTTGGCTTGGTTATTTTCTAAATATTAGTCAGACAAGAATTGTGGCATAGTCAGTTTCTATCCCAAATAAAACTCTTACCAAAGAGGGGAAAAAAGACATGATCCAACTCCTCTTGAAATAAAACTAGAAAGTCACATGCACATTTCATCTCTCACACCCCTCTCTTCCCTTGCCCACTGCTAAGTGTCTTAAGCAGAATCGTGAGCAAGAAAGGACGGAAAAAATGAAAAAACCAGCTCGTCCTTCCCCTCCCCCAAAAGATCAAAAGTAGTTTTTTGTTTTGGTTTGGTTTTTTTAAGAAGCTGGTTGAAGCAGATACAATACACCTTTCAAATCGTAAAGAACAAAGAAATTAATCACTGCGAAAAGAAACCAGTCCCACACAGTTAAAAAGTAATGCAAAAGAAACAATGTTTTTTCTTTAAGATCTTTCTTTTGTACTTAAGGTACAGTACTATATACCAGGTTAAATAATACTACTACAATACTGCTCTTAATTACAAAGGCTTTTTAAAATCAATCTTACTTGAAAAATTCTCTTACCCACTTCATCCTTTACATACAGACAAGAAATCATAACTCTGCAAACTTCATGAATGTAAAACAAAATTCATGCAAACTCATAAAAAAAGGCCAGAGTTTATAAAAAAAAAAAAAGGTATTCTTTCCAACATAAGGAACATTCATCTTCTAATAAAATCTACAAATTTAGGAGGACAAATGTACCACTCACTGCTTTTTTCTTAACTCAGGAATAACAATAAACCTCACTCTCTGAAACAACAAAAGAAACAGAAGAGAGCTTCAGTGGCAGCTCTGTGTCATTAGTGTGCAATGAGAAAAGATGAGAAGATGTACACTATGTTGACACAAATGTGCCTTCCCCTCTAGACCCTACATCTCTTGAAAGCTTTTCTGTTAAACTTTCCTCCAGTTCAGCACCATTAAGTAAAAAAAAAAAAAAAAGTCTCAGAAGCAGCAAATTCAATATCCAAGAAGAAACAAGCAAGAACCCCAAGAACAGTTGCCTTAAAATATATTAAGTCCACTTGTGGTCAATAAAAATATTCTCTACTGGGGAGGGGAAAATGACACTTAGGAGTCAATTGTACCAACAGTGGCTGTACCTTTACAGCTAGCTATTAGCCCCTCAAACTCCCTCTAAAATTTGCCAGCCTCTTCATTTCTGAAGTGGCACTCAGTGCCTCCGTCAAGCTGCATGCTCAGCTCCTGACCTTCCCACTAATGGCTGTTATTTGTGGGAGGCTTAAGGACACTGTCAATAGCAAGCTTCCTCCTCTCCGTTCTGCATCTCTTGTGTGCTCTCGCTCGCAGTCTTTATCTCCATCTCTTACCCACCC
>NW_008672932.1:33698-51046 GCF_000695815.1 Acanthisitta chloris
AAAATCAACATGAAATTTAGCAGATATTGTAATAGTCTGAATCCAGTATTAGATCCCAGTACTTCATCTTGTAATCTATAGCCCTCTGCTTATTGCTATAATTCATTTGGAGGCAGAAATATTCTTCAAATTATCTGTGAGAAGTGCAGGAACTACTTGTAAGTACATAAGTATGGCAGAAACTGAGTAGAACAGTATTTTTTCTCTCCTCTTTGGCTAAGTCATATGAGAATCAGAGACACTGTAGTCAAGGTAAGGGCTCTAAAGGCATTTTAAACAAAACCTTTTAGAAGCATTTTTAAAAATCTCATTTTTCAATAGATTTTTAATCAGGAATATGTTCTGCAAGTATTTTAGTGCTATCCAATGGCATTTGTACTGAAAGATATAAGAATCTGTGAAATTATTTTACATTTTCAGCTCCTGGGAATACTCGGATGCTAAATAGAAGAGGTGCCTACAGAATCCAGGTTCTAATGAAACTTAAAGCAGAGTGCAGTTGCACATGGCTACTTGTGTTTTTCGAGAATTTTATGTGCTTTGTGAACAGTATATGAGGTTTAGAGTTTTTCTTTATTTTCATTTTAACTAATACTTATTACTTAGTGTCAAATACAATTACATTATGTGCATGACTTTCTGAACCTTTAAAAAACAGAACATTGTTGATTTCGTCTCTCCTCTAAAAACTACCACTACAGAAATGTACCATATGGCAAGAAAGCATAGGAAAGGTGATTACGGAAAGCCCAGGTGATGCCAAGAAGAATATCTAGCCAGAAGAATGTGCTATATAATATAAATGTATCTTATTTTTTTCTAAGTTTAATTACTCTGATAATTTAAGTGTTAATTAGTTCAGTCAAAGGGTTAATGCAAATAGATCAAAATGACTAAACACTGAAAAAATATTTTCTTCTTTTTGTTCCAATTATTCTGTATTATTAATTAAGCTGTTAAAACATGCAACAGTTACTATCTTCTTAATGTTCAATAATATGTAAACTCTTTAAAGAGATTTTTGTTCCACGTCTCTGCTTTAGATATTAATCAAGAAAATAATTACAGAGGAATTTAGTGAAAAAAATCTACATGCATATAACTATGTACTGTACATGTACGTTCAACGAGGTCCAATTAGTTGGAAAGAATTTGCATTTCAGTTAGTATGAGCTAACAAGACTGTAGGGAGACAATGCGATTCTACTAGCAGGGCAAGAAAGAATGGTGTTTTTCTGTAAGCATTAATTCCCATAACTGATCATTTTAAAATGTTACTGATCTTTACAGTATTTGTTTTTCAAACATCTAGGAGTTCAGTATAAATGTTTATATTAACTGTACATGCATCAGTGTCCCTGAGACGACTCCTGGGAAAAAAAAAAAAAGATGAAACAGTGAACATAGATTTATTATTTCTGTTCATTTAGCACTTACATTTCTGTTTAATGATAAATATCAATCAATTATTCTAAAGGACAGTTCCTTACATCAGTGTTCATTTTCAGGATTCAGTAAAAGTACTGGGAAAAGATTCAGAAGACCTTTGCCTTTTCATACAAATGTTCCAATTTTCAATAGCTACGATAGATACAACATACACAGTTAGTGATCTCATACCTGTACACATCATTCTCCTAAATCTCTGAACCCTCAACTGGTTTACTGGACAGTACCTGTAATTTCCAGAGTTCATCTGGCTGCAGATGTTAACAGTTTCTCTAATTTGCAATGACAGTAAACTGGCCTTTGCTCTTCCCGCATTCACTATTCATTTCTAGGCTTGGTTAAGTAGATAGCTGGGTTAAAGATCAGTGGTTTTTCATGTGACACATTCTGGTATTCATCTAATAGCTTGTCAGGACAAAACTGTCCCTGTTCTTGCCAAAATAATGAAAATGATCCTTCACATCGCATGACAATCAGCCCTTGCTTGTGCTGAAAGAACTAAGGTTATATAGTTGAGTTGTTTTAAAGACATTTTGGAGCTAAGTATTCCATACTTCCTCCAAAAAAGTATATATTTGACCAAGCAAGAAAGAATTCTTCTTGTCATTACGCTAATACATGAGCAGAGATGGTTACAATCACATTTAAGTCTTTATCCATGGATAACAACGAAGTTGTGAATCGTTTCCTATCAGGAATATAATCTTGTACTTGAAAATTATGCAAAGCCACGTTGATGGTCATATGCAAAGAGGTGGTGAATCAACTGTGGTAATGTCATTCTTTATCATCTCCTTCTCCCTAAGAATTATATAAGGGACTCTGCAACATCTGTTAGACTCCATGAAATGTTAACAGATGTCTAAAATGAAAAAAAAAAGGGGGGAGGGAGGATTAATAAAGGAAACCTCATCTGAACAGATAATCCACCCAAATTTCCACATCCTAAATAAAAAATATTGGCAACACTGTATTTTCTCTGAAACCTGTCATCTTTACTTTGTAAAACATTTTTGTGTGACTTTTAATAGGCAACTTCTGATTTATAACCAAAATGCATTGGACTGATTATGTCATCATGCAACAATGAGACTGAATACTTTTTAGACCCTTGTGTTCCAAATGCCCTTGCTGAATCCTTCTCTACCTTATCTACAGTACTGTCTGTTTATGAATCTGTTTTTCACTTTGATGTGCATGCCTAATTCACACAGATTCTGGAGGTGTCCACATCTGTATTTTACACCTTTTCTTTTGGTTTTGATTGTTTGGGATTTTTTTACTATTGTTGTTTATTGTTAGGAAGAATTTTCAGGTTGAATTAAAGCATGGCAGAACTCAACACAGTAAAGTTTTCACCTGAATTAAAAATTATATTTTTAAACCCTAGTCTAAGTTGGTTCATCTTTTTTCTTAGATATTTGGGGTTTTTCCCATTACACATTGAGTGACATGACAGGACCTTAATCCTCAAAGAAAACTTTTGATTTTGAGTCTGAAAGTGTACATTCCTGTTATAAAAAGCTCCAGTTCCTAGCAAACTGTTAGGTTACACTGCAAGTGATACTAATCACATCTTTGCCAAACTATCTATCAGCACCCCATACCACAGAACCCTTATATAGACTGCTGTGACACAACACTAGCAAAAAGGTGGAAACTGTGACCTACTGCCTACAGATAAAACATCAAACAGAGATCGTCAGGATTTTAGTTACTCAGCCACTATGTTTTAACAAGTTACAGAAAAACAAGAAAAGTGAAATATAGTAAAAGTGAGCACACAGAGAAGACAATGACATCCATATATACTGTCCTTCAGTATTTAACATGAGCACAGTGTGAATGTTGGCAGATATGTCCAGTTGCAGGTTTGGGGGATGAACATAAACATGGAGGATATTACGCAAATTAGAGAAAGGTTCTTGTCAGCTGCAGGTGGTTAGTAATATATACCTTTGTTTTCTTGGTTTGTTTTTGTTGTGGGTTTGTTTGGTTTTGCTTTGTTTTGCTTGTTTGTGGTTTTGTTGTTTGTTTTGTTTTGTTTTAATTTAAATAGGCCAATACTGGGAGTTCAGGTCACCTGAAACTCCTTCTTATATCAATCACATCTATGTTTCTCAACCTACATTGTAAGGGAGGTATGTCAAATATATTAATTCACCTGCTTAACAACAGAGGAGTAGACACATGAAGCAGAGGGAATCAAAGAATCATGATTACAGTGAATAAATATATAAACGAAAAATGCATGTGAAATGGAGGATGCAGAAGGTTATAAAATAAGTAACTTGATAAAAACAAACAATGCCAAGTTAAAGCAGTCTGTAGATTGTGCCCATTAAATCTTTTAAGTGATGAGTTTCTGTTTAAAAGCTATTCTACACATCAGCATGGCACTTAACTAGTAATAACCACTACATATATGTGGATAAAACACTAAGCTAAAAAAGTCCATGCTTTTCTCAGAAGAATTTTACATGCCCAGCAAAAATTTGGTGCAAACCCCTTATTCTGCACACAGGTAAACAGAGCAGCTTGTTCTGCACATATGGCAGATTCACAGCCAGTCTTCATTTCACATCAGTGTTCTAGTCAGTGTCTTTTTTTGACATGCAGCTATCTATTTATTACTTAATTGTTTATACCAAAGGGTAAAAGATAACCCTGTTAAGGTATGAAAATCTGATTCAAAGCACAGTAGATACTACAAGGTCCAAGAGACTTTGATTTAAACCATGCATTTACTGAAATGTCTGTATAGCTCACCACTGAAATAATAGCTGGATTCAGACACTCTGTTTTGATTTACAAGGAATTAAAAGTACAGAGGGCACCTGACATGTCATATAATATAGGAAGATGTATAACACAAAAATAAATGTATTCCACTTTTAAAATAAAATATTTCAAAACCAGTTGTATCAGGAGTCAACACAAATAGTTGCAAGCTCACAGCAACTGTTAAAGAAAAAATACAACATCCTCATGTATGTGAGTCATTGAGAAAAACCATTAAAACACTTTGATTTAAAATCCTGCACACTCACACAGTGTGTATCACTATACTATTATACAGGTGTACTACTATATTACAGCATCTTTCAGATATTGATTATCTGGGGTTAAGCAAGGTTTATAGTTTTAATATACTTTTAAACTCAGCAAGTTTTGCTGTTCTTTTCTGGAAAACATCCTAAAACTGTGAAAATTGTTTGTTGGATGCTAGTTCAGTACAAAACCTTTACAAAGAGATTTATTCTTTCACAGTTAAATTCATTATTCTCATCCTTTTAGTAAACCATGTCTGTAACAAGCAAGGCCTTTGGATCCCACAACAGCCTAAAGGGTTTAAGTGTAGGCTAAGCTTATGATCTAATTATTCCATAATATAATCTCTTGTGCCACTTCCTACTAACAATTATTTGGTGTCTAAAACCTAAGTCTGTCATAATTAAATAATTAAACTGACCTAAAAAGCCTGGTGGTTTATAGAACAGCTGAATTTTAGATAGCTGAAAAGACACTTCATGCACAAATGCAAGACTGAATTAAGAGCAGCTATTTTTTTCTAATTACTGACTCATTCACAGTACACAGAATTGCCTGAACTGCCCAGTGTCCTACTATCTCTCTGGACAATTAGGAAAAGCTGCATTAGCAAGAACTCAGCAGTCTCTGTCTCACTTCCCTCTGGAGGACCGGGGAAATGATGAGCTCCATCACCTGGCCAGCAGTAGCAGCAGCCACAAAGTCACCTCAGGGACTTGGACGAAGAGATTCATCTGCAGCCTTGGCAGCGACTAAAGTATGCCTTACTAACAGACAGTCACACAACCACACACTGGCACAAAGTCCTTTCATTAAGAGCTGTTGTCTAAGTGACCTGTCACAGAGTTTCATAAAGCAGCATTAATACTGTGGGCCAAAATGAGATTGATCTTTGAGCTTCGTGGTCTCCTGTTGACAACAGTGCATTATAAAACCAATACTAAATACTTTATAAACAGGTCTCCCTCCAGTGTATTAGAGGAACAGTGCATATTTCATGCCCTATAGTTAGGTAGCCACATATCCATCAGACAATTAAATAATTTATAAGATACTCAGAAGTGCAATAAGACTCAATAAACTTTTAAATACGTACAAGCTACTATTTTGTTTGAAAACATACCAAAACCAACCAACCAAATGAAAAAAAAAACCTTGCTCACCTGATATGTACAGAGCACCAGTAAAATTCAATTTTTATAACCATCTTTTCACCTGAAATATCTTCATTGCACACAAAAATACAGCTCTCCACTCAGATTTAAAAAAATAAGAAGGGGAACCTTACTTGTTTTAAAAATATTTGACAAATTTCCCACATTATTACTATCATTACTCTATATTTCAGCTTCCTCTGCTTGGCACCAGACTCCTTTTTTGTCCTTTTATACACTCTGGCCAACATGGCTGCAAGAACCTTCTCCTCTGCAATGCCTGCCATCTGGAACCACCCTGCTGCATTTCTCTCCCTCATTCTCCATCTATTTTCACCCTTCATCTGGAAACAATATGTCTCTATTCTCATGTCTAGGTCTCTTAACTTCTAGTAAAAAGGGAAGAAAACTTCTTAATTTTATTGACTCTGCACAGTGTTTTGGAGATAAAGTTTGTGTGAAAAATACTATACAAAAACATTTCTTTGTTAAATCACACAGTTGCTGGGACAGTGCTTACAATAAAAAAGGGATCTAAAAATACTTCTTATTCTGTTAAATTTAATATAGAAGACAATATTCTGGCTGAATTTTTTAACAAGTGACTTCAACACAGAATGAAAAAATATTCTTAATTTTAGTAATTCGTTCACACTTTCAGAAAAAAACACATGTGAGTTGGCCTGCTTTTCAAAAGTTGTGGAAAACACAACTTAAAGGCAAATATACCTGAGAACATTCAGCACATTTAGAAGAAAATCAGGGTATGTACTGACACCCCCCAGAAAAAATGTTCTCTGTGTTGCTACCATAGCAGATGAAGAGACACTAACTGCATACAAACACTGTGAGCATGTTTCTACAATGTTTGCATACTGGTTATGCCAGCAATGTAGGAGGTTGAGCTTCTGTAATATTAAGACATTATGGGGCAAATAAGCTTTTTTCTTCCTTGATTCATCTTCAAAACAACAAAATGCTCTTTATCAAGAGTCTGAAATTTTCATGTATAATAGTGTCTGAATCTCACTTTAAATGGAACTCATAAGCAGAATTTTGATTATCTAAGCCTTTCTGAACTGGATGTCTGTAAATTTGTCCTAACTCACTTTAAAAACTGAAATTTCTCTTGCTGGGAGTAGTTCCCAAACCACCACAGGCACAGACCTTCGTATAGTACTGCGGATGCCATGGTTTCACAGACAAGCCACATTAATACAGGATAGCAAGCATCTGGAACCCACAGCTGTGTGTGCTCCAGCCCCAAAGCACCCACAAGTCTTTGCCAATTCAAACCCCTATTCCCAACCCACAAATGAACCACACTGGTTTTCTTCAGGAACCAGACCTGAAATTGAAGCTTTCAGGTTTTCTCCATTCACACAACTGAAGAGAGAATAGGAGTGTTTTTGGGGAAAGGGGCAAATATTCTCCACAGAAAGATTACCACAGACAATCCCTGCCTTGACTTCTTCATATGGCCTGCTTGGGACAAGCTGACCCATGGGGACATTAAAAGCTCTATTTAAAGACTAAACTGGTTTTTTTGTTTTTACAACAATTGCAACAGACTTGCAAGGTTGGCATGAAAGTATCTGCAAGTCTATCTGTTATGGAAAGACCAAGGATTTCAGGGGTGGGGGTTGGGGGAGTTGTTCAAGGACCGGACAAGGGAAGAGTGGAGAGTATTCCAGATAGTAGTGTTGTTGTTTAAGCTCTCGTGTATAGGCCACCACTCTGCCCTTTAGCCTACATCTAAAAGGCACAAAGACAGTTTTAACCACCACTTTGCCATCGAGTCCTGTGCTACACCTTCAGCAGTGTTAGTAACTTCATTTCATGTACAATGGAGAAGAATTAACATGTCCTCCTGCTTACTAAAATACCTTATATCCTCTGAAGAACAATCCTTAGACATTTGTGAAAGTAGATAAGGAAAGGCAAATACTTTCAAGTTACTTCAGTCTGAATATTTTCAAGATCTCCCACTTGGTGCTAATGGCTCCTGAAACAAAAAGCTATGCTTGTTAATCCTTTCTATCCCTAGGATGCAGACGTTTCAGCCTTTTACTTGTACTGTATACCAAACAGAAATCTTCACTATTGAACATAAACCTTCTATGAACTGAGATTAAATTATTTGTTTTACTACTTTTAATCTGAAAACTGGGCTTGCAAGTTCCTGTGGGGTACATAAATGTCCCTTCAAAAACTTGTCAGTTTTGCAAGAGAGCATTTTCTTCTTTATGCCAAATATGTCTTGGAAACATAGGCAAGGTTCAAGCACAGCATGGAGTGATAGACCCCAAAACCAGGTAGTTACTTGGAAATTTGAAGAAAAGGAACTAATGTCCACTGATCTGAGAGTTGACTGATAGGTAGTGAAAAAAGTTCACCCAGAGCTGACATTCATCCTTATTCATGCTTATGCTCTAAGGATGAGGAAGTTCCAGGGAAGGGAAATTGCAGTGATGCCCACCAAGTTCCCTCCGGATGTGAGAAGTTTCTCCCTCCCTTTCCCAAAATCAGTCTTACTTTTTCAGCTTCCACTGAGATTAGCAAAATGAGCAGCAAAAAGAGTAACCCATTACAAGCATTAGACTAAGTTTGATCAACTGGTTGTATGCTGAAGACAGAACTACAGAAACAGGCATCAGAGCACAGGATAAATCTAGTATTACAGCTATTAACTATCTTTCATCCAAATCAGTTCCAGGACACCTGTGAACACAGTAGAAGTCAAACATTAAAAGACACCCCAACCAAACCAATACCCAGCCTAGTTTCACTTTCGGAAAAGGAAGGATTTTTGTGGGTAGGAAATAACATAATATTCTCTTGTCACTCTTAGAAGATGCCTTAGAAGAAAAAAAAAATCACCTTAAGTAAAACTGCAGGAAAGGAAGGCATGTCCTGCTTTGCTTAAAAGATGAAATTTGTCTTAGAAGCACACTTGGATGGAGGGAGAAATTCTGACTTAAAAATCCAAAAAAATTGCCTTTTTTTCTCTTTTGCTAGAGGGCTGATCTTCTAGGTTTGAGCCTTGTAAAGTAGAAATATCTCGGTGAGTTTCAAATCAAAGAGACTAAAAGAGTAAAGCAATGTAGAAATTTTAACAATGAAAAACCTTTCCTGTATTTTTGCTCCCTCCTCACATTCAAGATTAATACAACAAGAATTGAGAAGAAATAAAAACTTGCCAAGCCAAGCAAAATCAGGCCACAAGCAGGTGTATTTGCTTTACAGGTCACTTTTCAAAAGGAATACAGGATAAGCATCAATGTAAACACATGAAAGTCTATATAGTGGCATACATTTGACTTAATGAAAACACTAACTGCACAAAGGTAATTGAGGTAAGAACACCTAGAAAGTATTAACAAAATTGAGCTTCTTCCTGTCAAACAATGTAGAGTTCTTAAAAAATAGAATCATCTCTTGAAAAATTGTTTAAGAAACTAACCTTGACCTTTCAGCTTCCATAATGCTGGGAATGCTCCTGCAATCACACTAAAAAATCATCCTGTCCCTATATGGGAAATGGGAATATATTTCTATATGTTTCCCGATCAATGACCTACCATTACGTTTTATACTGGATTTTTTTTTGGCAAATGTTCTTAAATTGTCTTTTTGTTTATGTGTTTTCCTAATGCACTCATGATTTCAGAGATAGGACTTAAAATCTCTAAATACTCATTTAGAAATGTCATACTTCCCATTCTTTTTCTCTTTTGGATCCTGTCATGACAATTTCACTTACTGTAATGAAGAGATCATATTATGAAAAATTAAAAAAGCAATCTTTCAGTATGTTGTGTTGAATTCATTCAAAGTTTATTTCTGATCTTTGATAAACAAAAAGGCATCACTGCTTATCTGGCAAGCTGTAATCCTATACTTGTATACACATGCACAGCAGCTGATTTTCACAAGGTATGAACCAACAGATGCTTTTTTTTTTAAGTTCAGAACCGAACCCACAAAACAAATCTAAGAAGCTGAGAGATTTTGAATTTTCACTTACAAACAATTTATCTCAGGATTACCTACAAAAGAACTGAGAGTCGGCTTCATTGCTGTTAGCTGCATCCTATATATATTAAAGCAAGGTCTAAAAGACTTAAAACCAAGCTCATCTCATCTCCCTGCTCCAGCTGTGCTGGGTGCTGTACAAACAAAAGAAAGAGAGAGTCCCTGTCTAGAAAGGTTTATAGCCTGAATAATCAAAAGAGACAACAGATAGAAGAAAGGAAGTATCTCATACTGATTTTTACTGTTGGGAAACTGATATATACAGCTGGAATTTTAAAAAGTGCTTCACACCCATAGTTCACGACAGATTTTCAAGTCAAGAATAGCTGGTACCAGAGTACAAACCAAAAAGAGTTACTGGCATGATGCTCCAGCAGAGCTTTAGAATGAAGTAAATGTAGAGTTTGTAGTTAAGCTGCAAATGAAACAATACTCTTGAAAAAATACTGTAAAAGTTTTCCAAATATTGTAAAAATACTGTTGGTTTCTTCCTGTCTTTTCCTGACCCACAAACATACACACGTTTTTATATCACCTCAAATACTAATTTCGCTCAGTGTCTCTTTTGACTCACTAAATTCAAGACATGCACTTTCTATCACAACACAGAGACAGCAATTAGAAGTACACTGAAACTGCTGTCAGGCTGTCTTCCTAATCCTTAACGTGACTGGATCACTGCAGGTCAAGTGCATGATTTGATACTGATGCCTTAGAGGACAAAGTCAGTGACTCTACAGTTTTGTTGCTGTTTGTTTCACACAGCAACATGAAGATTCACTAATCCTGTAGTAAGTGAAGCATCCAAGACTGGCAAGTAAATAAAGCAGGTGGAAGAAAAGCCTATATAACAATAGAAACTCAAAGTTACAGTTCATTCATATAGATGCCCAGTTCTAAAAACAATTTTGGAGTATATTTCATTAGAATCTGAAATGCATGTTTCTAGTGAATTTCAATACACATTTGATTTACAAATTCCAGAAAAATGTGCCACAGCTGGCAGAATAAATTACTGTAATAAATCATTATTAAATAACTGTAAATCTTTAGAATGGCATAATGTTTAATAAAAAATATGCATGCAAAAGTGAATATTTGCGGAGAAACATTCCTCACATAGTGGAAAACAAATTACAAAACTTACCATCCTGGTAGTACAGGATAATTCAATGAGTAAATGCTGGAATAAAATTCACATAAATATTGCCTAATCTACTGCGATTTCATGTTAACAACTGCATCTGAACAAATTGCATGGTAAAGGGTGATGGTAAAAGTACTATATTTCAGAGCTTTTTTGTGTTAAACATTCACATTTCTGGTAGAAAACTCCAGCTCTTGCAATGCATCATCAGGGCAGAACATTACTTTCCAAATGCCATGCAAACATTGCTCACTGTTCCTCTGCATTTTAGAAACATTTTTAAGGTGGGTGTTTTTTGTTTATGTGTTTGGGGTTTTTTTGCTTGGGTGTTTTTTTTGGGTTTGTTTGTGTTTTTTTTTTTTGAAGGGAGGTGTTTGGGGGAAAAAACACCGCCAAAAAAAAACCAACAAAAATAACCACCTGAAAAAACATCCCAAAACACAGTACCAAAAAGACCCAAATCCTTTTGTTTTAACCTGTGTTGTTCCCTCTGATGTGCAGCAGATGGACATTTACAGTAATCCATTACTGCAGAAACCAGCTGAAGAGCTATTTGCTTGTTCCAAAACTTCCCATGCCTTATTTAGCTCTTACAAGACTTCATTTGTCAAAGTGCAGACACAGTGCTGATGTCGCATCCAATGGTGCATTTCTAGAGTCAAGATGAGCTGCAGCACTGCGACAGGCCCAGGAGTACCTCGCTCCTGAGTGTGATTGCTTCCACTGCCTCTTGGGATGGGTAAATTATTAACTGACACTTTCACAACTGAAGAACTGTCTAAGATAAACCCATTAAAACTGTTAGCCTACAGAACACTTCACACTCCTGGTTTGTTAAATCTTTGTCAAAGTCATCATTTGGCCAAGCTTTTTAAATATACATATGCATCTATATAAAATCTATTTTAAAAACTTTCAATTATGAACATTTTCACTACCTTTTCTTGTCTCATTTTTTTTGGCTGAACGAAGTGAACCTTGCAGTTAGAGGAAGGCTGCCAAGGACTGAATTGTAAAGTAAGAATAAGAAAAGATTATCAAAGATAGAAATATACTAAGCACTGTCATTCACCTAAGTAACTGAATTTACAAAATACAGTACAGGTGATGACAGGTGCTGGAAAATTAACCACCTCAGACACAAATATCTATTAACTTAAAAAAAAATTCAATAAAAATACTCTCTGTGCATATTTTAAAAAGTTTCCTCAACAAGGTGATAAGGAGATTTTTGCAAGGTCAGAAAGGTCTGTTGATAATACATACACTTTTCTTCCTATCTTTAAGAATGCAAAAGAGAATCATCATATTAATTTCAGAATTATCTGACTCTTAAAAAACCAGACATACTATTACAGTTAGTTCACTGTTGTTTGTAATCTCGTCCAGACTTTTACTTTAATCCAGGGAAGCAAAGAAGTAACATTTTGTGTGCTGATGTTTAATATTACTAGCATAAAATTGATTTTTCTCCAATACATACTGTACACCCAGCTACCCTACTGCCCTACTATCTCAAAAGAAAGAAGCAAAAAAAAAAATCACTGAATCACATAGGAAGCAAAACTGTTCAACAAGAAAATTTCTGCTTCATTCACAGAAAAAGTTGCCACGGGCACTCCCTCTTATGTGAGCACAGAAGAAAAGCCACACTATAACTCCAAATCCAACCACACTTGCCATAACACGATCATGAAACTGCATGCAATTAAAATGGTTTGTAGACAGTAAGAACACGCCTGAACATTCTGGGTATGCATGGAAGCAGTTGAAAAATACTTCAGTGAGGTACCTTTTCTTGTGGATTAACAAACCAAGAAATAAAGAGC
Source organism: Acanthisitta chloris (assembly GCF_000695815.1). Lineage (NCBI taxonomy): Eukaryota > Metazoa > Chordata > Aves > Passeriformes > Acanthisittidae > Acanthisitta > Acanthisitta chloris. Next base: position 46,364 of record NW_008672932.1, read on the forward strand.
ACCGTATTCTAATCCAGGCCAATTTAATAGCATATCATAAAACCTCTTCACAGAGAAAAATGTAGTATCTCTCCTACAAAGGTTCAGTTTTGGGGAGCCTAATTTAATGCTTGTAGGTACTGATTTACTGTCCATCTGACTTCTGTCACAGCAGTGAATGGTTAGAGTAATCAGAGCCTGACAGGTCCTAAATCAGGAAACCAAATTTACAAGTCACTTCTGAGGATGTGCCTTTAAGCTGTGCATAAAGTGGGAATTATGGTTCAGCTATCTAACACAGATACAGAAATTATTTACATTTTAAAAATTACTTACATGCAAATTACTTGTGCAAGTGACAAATATTATCAGTTTAAGAATAATAAGTGCTTTACCCTACAGGAAGCACAGCTAGTTTATCACACCAAATTAACAGAAACATCCAAAGGCACAACTCCAGTATCTGCCCAACCAGTGTGTGTCTGTCTGTCTCTGTGTGTACGTGTATCAAATTATGTATGTACACACATGCACCCACAGAGCATCACTGACTGTTCACATCCAAACACACACACACACACACACACACACACACACACACACACTCACACAAGTTAAAATTTCTCTTTTCCAGCCAAAAGGGAGTGCCTTCTTTTTTATTAACTGGAATTCACCCTGCAGCTGAGAAGGAATTTTGAGGGGGCAGGACAAGGGTTTCTACTCTTTGTTTTATCCACACTGCTCTATATTCTTTCTGATAATTTGAGATAGGTAACTAAATTACAGGCTTACGGGGATTCTGATGATCATAAACCCCATAAAGGTGTAGTCTTCAGTATGACATTATGCCCACAGATACTTTCCTAATGCCTATACATATACAAATAGAGCAATATATGCCTCATTTTAGATCCTCATCTCCCATGCACCTAATGCCCTAACAAAAGCATTCATCTACTTCTCTGTCCTCCTTTAAGTTTTCTAGTTTGTACTTAGCTGCATAGTCCATAGTCCCAATACTATTCTATTCAAAACTTTCTAATCATGATGCTTATATATGTCCCCACCAACAGATGATGTTCAGGATACCCACTGCTGCAGCATTTTCCTCCAAAAGTTCCTCTGCCTGCAGTAGCAGCATTCAGAGAAGCTGCTCTACTAACCAATGGACCAAAACATATAATGCATTTTGCCTGTGAGTTCCTAATTGCTGATTTTCACAAATCACTAGTGTCACGTCAAGATTTATTATTTCGCTTACATTGTCACTTGAAACATCAGGCACCAAAACCTAAGCAATTTCTTTGAACTTCCACAATGAAGTACTCTCTCTTATTCACTACTCAGTTGGTACATAGCTTCATGCAGTACATACCACACACATGATCACACATCACAATAAAGGGGCAGCATAATGACTCAAGTGCATGTGCATGAAAGCAAGATCACAGTTTGTCTTTCCGGGGAAACTCCCAAATGTCAGTATTTCACTATGACATGTCACAGCAGGAAAGACCCTGAAAAAGTATTTCCTCAGAGAAGTGACATTCCACTTTTAAGAAGGAGCTGTATTCATTGGTGAAATGTTCTGGTGTTTACTCCTGAGGCTTTGTTCTATGTACAGCAAAGTAGTACAGCTGACAACATTAAGGGGCCGGGACATGAGGAGAGACAGGTTCGCTCTTTTGAAAGACAGAAAAAGAGAAAGAGTAGATAAGGCTATGTCCTTCACCAGACCTGCTGGCATGGAAGAAGTGGACATAATTTATGCATGCAAGGCATGCAGACTTCTCAAGGGGTACAAATGCCCCTAACACAGCAAGCGTTAGAATCTTACAAAGATCAGCAAAAGTCTAAGTTTGGAGGAAGGAGCTATGCAAGGAACGTGAAAATCAGAAACACATGAGAATGTATTTCTCTGAAGGAAAATAAGCATATACCTGAAGAAGACAATATGGAGTACTGGTTTCCATCTCATGTGTACAAACTATGTGTTACAGACAGTTTCACTGACGTTGGAAAGCAAGATTCCAGAGAAGGTTGCTCTGAACATCCAGAATTGGGAATGCATCATTGAACAAAGCACCTGGTAGAGCAATCACAGTAACTTCCAGATATGAAATGGATGCATGGGAGGCAGTGCTGGTTTATTCTAAGTAAAATTAACATGCTGAGAAAAAATGCAATGTACGATCTCAGCAGTCACAGAGCTGGCTGCAAAGCAAATGGAGAAGTAACTTCCTGCTAGATTTGAATTTATACACATCGTACCTTAAAGTCCTCTACTGTGAAAATGTAGGAGCCTTCTTTGCAAGTCATGTTACAGAGAATGTCAAGAAAAAGTAACAAAAGCCTAACATAGCACATTTTTTTCAGCATTTATTTGTGTTACAGAGTATGTGACTGGCATTAAAATATGGCTCTATCTTGCTCCATAATAAAAGTTAAAAATCACTCTCTTCCCACCCACACAAAGTAATTTTGCTTAGAGACCTTCATTTCTTTTGGCCTTAGCCCATATGAGGGGTGTGTGATGCTATTGGTGCCAGTAATTGCTTCCATAAAATACAAATGTTTGAAAACATTTTGCATACTTGCTATGATTATGTATGACATTTATATTATATTTAAAACTCTAATGGGCTTTCAGATTTTATTTTTGCCTATAGAAAACAAAGATACAGCACATAATTTTCCTCTAATACATCGAAGAGAACTGAGGCAATTTTATTTACAGTTAATACCCTGCGAAATCTTAGTCTCAACATTTATTTTGTCTGTTGAAAACAAAACTATGTACATTGTGGGTAAAGCTGTGGAAGCTATGTACACAAGTTTGATTGCATATACATTCACACAGCACATGAAACTGGACAGTAAGGCAATTAGCTGTGCTTTTTGCCTAACTGCTGGCAGAAATAACATTCCCTATTTTGAAAGAAACAGCAGCAAAGAACTTATCCCCACATATATGCATTTCTATTCAATCCCTTATTTTACAGCTGTAAGATTATTCAGATATACTTTCTAGAATTAAGGCTTTTGTGAGGGTATGTTAACACATTAGAACATTTTCTTTTATAGATGTAGTGCTATACCTGTCTCAAATAATGAATCAAATCCTCCACATACCTAATGATTTATTATTTTACTTGACACAAACTTCTGGTTTTTTACACCAGCCAGTTTTAATCTGTGATCTGAGCAAAGAATTGTATACAGTGAAGTCTGCTGTCTAAATAATAAAGTCTCAAATTTTCTTCAACTAAAATAATAGGAAATTAAATTAAGTACATATATCATACAGCAGTTCATGAGATTCACAAACAATTTTGGAATCCAGATTTAGTTAAATAAACTGACAATGCTCCATTTACCTGCACATTCAGCTTTTCCACCCTGCATCCTCCACTGCATGGTTGCCATTCCCCCTCTCTGTCTGCCTTGGAGATGCCACCTCTGATGTCTCAAAGGCCAATTGCAGGAATACAGTGAAAAAAATATCCCATCTAAAGTTACACTGATCTGTCACTAAGGGTAAAGACACCTGCACTACAATAAGCTTTTCAGCAAGGCTGTCTCTGTGCAGTTGACAGTCACAACCAAACAGTCCACGCTCTTGCTTGCTATACTCAACAGTATCAAATACATGAAGTAAGCATTCATCAAGCTTGCAGCATTTATATGCTTACCAGGAGACAGATGATGAACAATATCAATGGAAAACTCCTAAAGTTGTTCCAACACACTGAGGAAAGTGATTTTTTACTACATTCCACATGAGACTAGGAAAAGAGATGGCAAAAGGTCATGGAAACAAATTGTTTCCTGGAGCTGTGGGTTAATCACAGATACAGACCTATAGCAACAAAGTTAGTTTATGGAGAGCATCTCAGATTCTTTATCCCTATCTTCTTTCTCACTCTCCACCATGTTCTGCTATTCTCTCACTGTTCCCTACTCATTGTCTTCAAGAGAGGAAGTCTCAAGTCCTGACCAGAAAACACAAAGTCAGCCGAAGTGCTCTGCTTAGGCTTACCAATGCTAATACTTTGGCATAACCTGCTGCCTCCTCTGACAAAAAGCCCTCACATGCACCATGGCAGATCACCACTCTGTTATAATCATCAAGATCTCTGATGCCCTTCCAAACAATAATTATTTCTGTCATCCATATATACCAACTTAACCCCAAATCTGTTGTGGCCACACATATTTTGTCCCTCTAGTAACTTTTAAAGCTTCAGCAGCCACTCTTGAAAGACAGAACAGAACACCTGGTTTTGCCATTAAACATCGTGTCTGCTAAGATTCCTCAGTTTCTTAAATTTGGTCTAAGACACAGACAACAACTCTCAATATACAGTCTACTCTAATTCTGTAAACATTTGTGCCCTGCTCCACAAACAGAAGATGCATTACAGCTATATCATAAACTCTTCTGTCACTACGGGGGCTTCATTTCAAGTATTACAAAAAAGTACTTTGGCCTTAAAAACAACCTCTCTGCGAAGGCTGAGAACTTTCTCAAAAAACCCAAAATAACTTCTATATTTTGAAGTTAAATTACCATAAAGAAAGCCCATTGCATTAAATTGAACAAAAAGTATCACACTGCTTACATTTCAAAGGACTGTCCCTCTTATAGCAAGACTTCATTGAGCTTATAGCTGTGCCATTCCACTCAACGGGATTCAACCATGC
>NW_008672932.1:51080-57139 GCF_000695815.1 Acanthisitta chloris
CCTAACAGATGGTTGTGTCAATTACAGCTGAAGTTCTAAGGTTCCAGTCACATACACACACATATATAAATATATAAATAAATGATTGTTTCTACTGTTTAGAAGATAATTTCCTTATATGACCAATAACAGTGTTTAAACCATCATTATTTGTTTACAGAACTTCAAAGACTTTCATCTCAGGGGAAAAAAAAACTAAGAAACTAAGCACAATCTAATGGAAAATACAGAAGAGATATTCATAGTTGAAGGGGCCCAGATTTTCTGTTTAACATATTTAATGACTGCTGAGCAACAAAATCTCAGCAAACCAAAATGAGAATACACCCTGAAGAATCCTAATACCTTGTCTCAACAGGGGATATTCTTAACTAATTCTGTACTGTGCCGTACCACTGCTAGATTATTATTATGAGAGGTAAACAATTTTACATTTCACCCTCTGTGGCAAATTTCTTGGGTTTAATACTTTCCATTAGAAATCTAATGTTCTTTTAATGCAGTTTTTTTCTTGACCAATGAATCATATTTAACTCTGTAACTATCAATCAATATTCCTTTTAATTGAGGTTAATTTCTTTCAACTTTTCATAAACTTCCCCTTGGAGCACTGAGGGTTCTTGCACCTGCTGAAGAGCTTAAGTGTGTTTCACAAACCAGAAGTGTCTTCTTATCTTACTCACAGACAGGACCATCCCTAGGTTTTGTAAGACACTGTGAAAACATGATCTAATTTAGACAGCACCTTTAAAGCCATGTCTGGCACCACACCATTGGAAGAGAAGAGAGAGGATGGGAAAAGCATGGTGAAAATGGAATAGCATGCAGATCTCTTAGAATTATAACAGTATTTAATAGTACTACCTTGGAGCAGAACCTATAATGCACAGGTGAAGCAAAGGTACAACAATGTCTTTTCATACATGCATACACACAAACATAAACACACTAAAAAAATTCTTAGTTGATGTCTCCGAAACAGAGAAATACAGGAAAAAATTGAGATAAGGATGCCTCTCTTGCTCTGTTCTTTCTGGTATAATTTAACAAATTTTCTGATGTTTAGGGCAGCACCAGTCCACACTCTGTCAAATAAAGAATTTTTTCAAGCATAACTACTTAGTTTGTTGTTCCAGTGGTCAATCACTAACCCATTAATACTAACCCTTCATGTACACGTTTTCAGAATGTCTTGACTACCATTAAAAATATTAAGGGAAGGAATGAAACTAAGGTGTTGGGAAGAGAAAATGCAAAAGCATGTGGAAAAATGCCAATACACAGAATTCTTGAATAGTTCATTAAAAGTTTGCTCCCAGCCTAGATAGCTAAACCCTTGGCTTCTCAAAATCAGGCTGCAAGGCAGCATATGTAAAGCAGACATTCGCATTGATGTTCTTCTGATGTTTGTTGTAATACAGTAGTGCCTAAATCAAGCAGCCTAAATCAAAGATGTGAGCAGTACTGTACAAGCCACTGCATGAACATTAAGTGTTATCAAAGACCTCACAATTTAGGACCAGAAGAACTGGGAAAAAGGGAAAGGGAAAGGGGTGAGTGTGAAGCAGAAGAGAAATGGAATAAGGGGAAGAGAGGAACTGGGAAAAGGCAAGGAGGGGAAGAGAAAGTGAGATGGAAAGAAAGAAGGGTAGCAGTATACTGCGGGGGTCAATACCACGTCTGATCCTGTTTTACACTTTCATTAATCATCTGGATGATGGGGCAGAGGGTACTCTCGACAAGTTTGCAGATTACACAAACTGAAAGGAGCAGCTGATATGCCAGAGGGTTATGCTGCCATCCAGCACAAACTCAACGAGCTGGAGAAATGGGCTGACAGGAACCTCACTAAGTTCAACAAGGGGAAGTACAAAGTCCTGCACTTGGGGAGGAACAACCACTTGCAACATTGTATGCTGGGAAGCAGCTCTGCAGAAAAGGACCTGTGGGTCCTGGTGGAAACCAACTGGACGATCAGGCAGCAATATGACTTGTGGCAAAGCAGGGTAATGGTGTACTGAATTATATAAAGCACTGTCAGCAGGTTGAGGGAGATGATCCCTTCTCTCTACTTGTCATTGATGAAGTCACACCTGAAGTCATGTGGCCAGGTCAGGGCCCCCTGGCACAAGACAGAAATGCATGGCCTACTGAGATAATTAAGGGACTGGAGCATCTCGGATATGAGGAAGGCCTGAAAGAAGTGGGAGTGTTCAGCCTGGAGCAGAGAAGGCTGAGAAGGGATCTCACCAATGCATATGAATATCTGATGTGAGGGTACAAAGGAGAAGGAGCTAGACTCTTTTCATTGGTGCTCAATGACAGGACCAAAGGCAATGGGCACAATCTGAAACACAGGATGTTCCTTCTGAACTTCAGGAAACATTCTCCCCTGCAGGGGTGACTGCGCAGTGGCACAGGTTGCCCAGGGATGTTACAGTGTTATCTCCATCCCTTATGATATTCAAAAACTGTCTGGATATGGTCCTGCACAACTGCGCCTAGGGGTGGGCTTGACCTGATGACTTCCGGGGGTTCATCCTACCAACCTCAATCAGTCTGTAACTATGTAATTCTATGAAGTGGAGAGGAGGAAAAGAGAGAAGGAGGACACATAAGAAAGACAGGAAGGGTGAAAGAGGAGGGGGGAATGGGAAGGAAGGAAGGAAGGAAGGAAGGAAGGAAGGAAGGAAGGAAGGAAGGAAGGAAGGAAGGAAGGAAGGAAGGAAGGAAGGAAGGAAGGAAGGAAGGAAGGAAAGAAGGAAGGAGGAAGGAAGGAAGGAAGGAAGGAAGGATGGACAAGAAAAGAGGGAATACAGAGAAGGAGAAAGGGAGTAATGTGAGGAAAGGAAAGCTACCTAAAAAAAAAATCACCAGTTTTTACTTGCCACTTTCAGTCACTATCAGTTGTCAATACCACTTAGTAAGCACAGCTGAGCTGAATTTTACACAAGAGTTAAATGCATGTACAGCTGCCTTTTCTGGATATTGAAAATAACAGTCTAAAATGACAGCAATAAACAAATTAAAATATCATGGTTGCCATCTCAGGTGCAAACAGCCTTCTTCCTTCCACTGATTTGTTTGAAAGCAACAACTGCATGATAAAAGACTGGCAGAAGTTAACTCTTGAATATATACCGCCAGCATGCTGCAAAGGAAGGGAGCACAATTTACGTAACCCTCCAGGCTGTCAGCCCACCCTGAAAGGTGCTTGGCCAGCTGACTGGAGTAGACCAGTATAGGTGGCATTGTAGTAGGTATCCATTGTAAGCTACCTTATCAGGAAAAACAAGTGGAAGGAGACTTCAAAAACAGCTGGAAGAAACTTTGCAGTCACAGGCTCTGGTCCTCCTGCAAGACCAGTCTCCCAGATGACTGCTGGAGGTACAAAACAGCAGTGCATAAGCAATTCAGGAGGTTCGTGGGGAGTCCTGATAGCAATTTCCTGACCCACTTTATAGAGGGCCCAATGAGGAAAGGTGCTCTGCTGGACCTCTTTGTCACAAATAAGGCAAGGCTATGTCACTGGGGATGTGAAGGTTGCAGGCAGACTCAGCTGCAGTGACCATGAGATGGTGGAGTTCAGGATGCTGATATTGTAGGTGACCCTGCCTGAGGTGGGGTGTTGGGTGTGATGGCTTCCAGATGTCCCTGCCAACCTCAGCCATTCAGCCATGATTTTGTAATTTAGAATCATAGAATCACAGAATCAACTGGGTTGGAAGAGACCTCAAGGATCATTGAGTCCAACCCTACCGTTGTTACTACACCATGGGACTAAGAGCCACATTCAGTCTCATCTTGAAAACCTCCAGGCACCATCCTGGAATCCGCCACCACCTCCCTGGGTAGCCCATTCCAATGCCTGACAACTCTCTCCATAACAAAAATCTCTTCCTAATAACCAACCTGAACGTCATCTGGCAGAGCTTGAGTCTGTGCCCTCTTGTCCTACTGCTAGTTAGTTTCAGTCCAGTCATATTCTGCTACCTCTGAACACTCACAACAGGTTATTAAAGACACTTTTGTCTACATACATCTGGTCAAGTCCACTACATGAACGACTTGTAGATCTGAGTAACATAAATTTGGGTCAAGAAACAGACCTTGTTTAAAAAACTAATGCTTAAGCTACCTATAGCTTGAAACACAGCATTGTTCAGTTTACGAGTACAGGCTGTTGACAGTACCTCAAGACAGTGACTTCACATTATTTCAAAGGAACATTGGACTAAATATAATGTTATGGCTCAGGCAATACCAGCACCTGATTCAGAATTCCCCAGGTTGCTTTTGCAGGCACCTATTACTATAGACAGCCAAGGTCTGGAGAAAAAAAGTGTGAGTACCTTCAACAAAGAACTCTTGATACTTGACTTGGAAACATGGAACTAGAAGAGACCAGGCTTGCCTGAGCTTCGCTACACTAACTACAATAAGCAAGGCTGGCTTCTTCGAGACCACCCCCTCCAAGCAATGAAAGACCAAAAAAAACCACACAGAAGGAAAAAAAAAAAGCAAAAGAGCCTATGTCATTCTAGCTAAGAGGCAGAGTGCTACAAATGTGTTCATACACAAAGTAACTTTTGTGGCATTTGGTTTCCATTGCAACAGTGGAAGAATATAGATGGCCCAAGTGAGGAGTCATGGAAATTATGTGATAACTGAGACAATGGCAAACACATGGTTAAACAGAATTCAACGGTACTACTACTCCTGGGGAACAAGCTGTAGAGACATGAGGGGACTACTTCCATTTTCATCTGTCACAGTTATTCTTCAAGGGATACCAATGTTCTGGCCCAGTACAGCTGAGAGGATACAAAGAATCTCCCGTAGTTGATGCATAGTATATTGTTTCTTTCACAATGAAGAAAGTGTAAAGAAACTCAAGCAACATTGTATTGTTACAGAATCATAACTTACATGGTAGAAAATAGCTCTCAGCCAGAGAGGAACTAACAGGCAGAGGAGCCACCTTTTCTGCCGTTAGTTAGGTGGAGTTTGAGAACGTCTTTGGAATGACAAAACACTGTCATTAGTGCCACTCCTCTTGTATGAGAACTCCTGATGAATATTAAATTGGGCAAAATAAGAAGAAAGAGAAAGGTACTTCTGTATAAGCAGATAAGGAAAAGAGAGAAGAAAAATTGGGGAAGAGTAATTGGCTCATTGTCAATAATACCACCACTACACCAAGCCAATTTTAGGCCATCCACAAAGTAAAATAATGCCAGTGCAAGTACTACCATATTTTCAAATGCAGCTGAATTTCTACATTGGATAACTCCAAGAAAATGCTCAATTTAAGGCGTAGTAATAAAAAAAAGTATTGTTTTCAGCAAATTAAGCTTGCTTTTTGTTGTTTAATGAACTCTTTTTATGTGCAGAAGGCAGTCACAGGCCAGATTTTCCTTTATCAAGCTATGCTTCATGAACAGTCAAAGAAACGGTGACAGATTTTTGAAGCCCCCATAAGTACTCAGTCAATCCTGTTTTTCAGTACAGATTAACAAAAGTAATTACGATTTTCTTACCTTGACATACAACAAATAATTAATTGCAGTCAGAAATGGCCCATTTCTCAATTTCTGCCAAAAAGTAATGTTAAATTTCTTTTAGAATCAGCACAATTTTGCTACATGTAAACTAATGCATATACCTGTGAAACAAACAAACAAACTTAAAAGCAATATAAAAACCCTCCAAAAGAATAATAATCACACCACTAAAAAGCAAACAAGCAGGACAGTAAAGCTTAGGGGAACAGGAATGTTTTCTGCAGCATTAAATAAAAAGTTAAAACTGCGTATCTGTGCTAGGCAAGAAAAAATGAAAAGAACCCCTGAAGCATTATCCATCAAGCATAAGTGAATAATGAAATAACGAGTATGTCTATACCCTTGGTCCTTAATCTTACAGCAAATTATAGTATTCAAATATAGTATTTTACGCATGCAGTCTGATAACACTTTCTATCTTTCTTGGAGATTTTGTGAACGACATGATATGAAACACAATGTATTTAATGAAAGGTTTCTAAGCTGATTTCCCTA